>NC_090646.1:368016403-368071403 GCF_040937935.1 Hyperolius riggenbachi
AAAAAAGGAGGTTTTTTGTTATACGTATTAGGAGCGGGGAACACAATTCAGGCCACTTTCTGATTGGCTGTGGCTGTGGCTAGGTCACATTGGCTTGGCTTGCAAAGCACCTGGTGATAAGTATGACTGACAGACTGACTGACATAACAGAAACCCCTCTTCTATGCAGTGTTGGTAAGTTGGCCAACCAACCGTGCTGCATCTAACATGAAAGCACTGAGGGGCTTTAGTTGTGCATGTTTTGCACACTATGCCCTATTTAAAATGTACATATGTAAGGAGACCTGCTTTTACATTCTTAAAACTTAACAACAACAAAAGTAAAACGATTTGAACCAAAGAAATATGTTTTCTCTGAAACAAAGTTCTTACCTGTTTGATGCACACAAGGTGCACTCATTGGAATATGTTTTACCATCTGTTCCACACACAGGATCCAGATTTCTGGGACACCCAGGCAGTTGGTACAGGTAGCATCTTGGCTGTAAAAAAAATTATAAAGAGATTTTCATATAAATACTACATAGCCTGATAGCTGGCCTGAGGAAAATGCATTGCATGCCTATAGCCTGTTAGTTTTACTAAGTCTTAGAATTCAACTCACAGCCAGTTGTTTCGGACTGTTTTTGGCCTTCATAAGTTCAACATTAACATGAGTCTTATGGTGGGACTTGCAAGTAGAGTAGAACTTTTAAGAAGCACCTGGTTTGTCATGAAGACCCAATACTACTATGAATTTTGTAGTGGGCCACATGGAACCAAAAATTGCTCCTACTGAAAAGCTATGCCAAAGACAAATTTAGCAGAAGGTATTTGTAGATATTCAGAAATTAATATTACACAGTATGCATGAGAAATGTGTGTGTGAACAAGACCTTACTCCCTCCTCCTCCATCCAGTCAGACTGAAGCCGTGCCAGGTAGTCAGACAGAGCATTCATCCCATCCTTTCACACCTGTGTCACTAATAGAGGCGTCCATTAGGCTGCATAGATGTGAACTGGGTGTGAGCGGGCGGCTATCAGTCCAGGAGAATCTCTGAAATGATGAAGAATTAATTTCCTTTTTTATTTTGCAAAACAAGTTTATTTTTTTCTAGAATTTCGTAGTAAAGTAAGTGGTATCTAGGCAAAGGTTCAGCAAGCAGGCGCGGAGCTAGGGGGGGGTCGGGGTAGGACAGGTGCCCCGGGTCCCCGAGGGTGCCCAGCTGAGCTACAGGGTTTTTTGGGTTTTATGGGAGGGGGAGCAGCGCAGAGAAGAGGGAGAGCTGTGAGCAGCGGTGGAGAAGGGGGGCCATCTCCCCCCTCCTTCTCTCACCTTAGGTGCTCTCCCTCCCTCGCTGTCCCCTCCACACAACTAATGTTCGTCCGGGTGGCTGGCAGCGGCGGGCGGGACTTACCTCCGTCTCACTCCAGCGCCGGAAGTTCGGGTCCTGCAGCTGCTGCTCTGGTCTGGACTAGACCAGAGAGTAGCGGCAGATCCATCCAGCGTTGCGACGAGACGCAGGTAAGTCCCGCCCGCCGCTGCCAGCCACCCAGACGAACATTAGTTGTGGAGGGGACAGCGAGGGAGGGAGAGCACGCACCTAAGGTGAGAGAAGGAGGGGGGAGATGGCCCCCCTTCTCCACCGCTGCTCACAGCTCTCCCTCCGCTGCGCTGCTCCCTTCATGCTGGGGGACACACCTGACTACCTATTCTGGGGACATATACCCCCTGACTACATATACTGGGCGCATACATACCCCCTGCCTACATATACTGGGGACATATACCCCTGCCTACATATACTGGGACATATACCCCCTCCCTACATATACTGGGGACATATACCCCCTGCCTACATATACTGGGGACATATACCCCCTGCCTACATATACTGGGGACATATACCCCCTGCCTACATATACTGGGGACATATACCCCCTTCCTACATATACTGGGGACATATACCCCTGCCTACATATACTGGGCGCATATACCCCCTGGCTACATATACTGGGGACATATACCCCCTGCCTACATATACTGGGGACATATACCCCCTGCCTACATATACTGGGGACATATACCCCCTGCCTACATATACTGGGGACATATACCCCTGCCTACATATACTGGGCGCATATACCCCCTGACTACATATACTGGGTGCATATACCCCCTGGCTACATATACTGGGCACATATACACCCTGCCTACATATACTGGGGACATATACCCCCTGCCTACATATACTGGGCACATATACCCCCTGACTACACATACTGGACACATATACACCTGGCTACGTATACTGGGCACATATACACCTGGCTACGTATACTGGTCACATATACCCCTGGCTACCTGTTCTGTGGACATCTCTACCCCTGGCTACCTGTTCTGGGGACATCTATACCGCTGGCCACCTATTCTGGGGACATCTATACTGCTGCCCACCTATTCTGGGGACACCTATAGACCTGGGGCTACCTATTTTTGGGGAACCACTGCTGTCGGATTGAGTGTATTTTGGGGAACTGCTGCCAGGTGAGAGGTGTCTACCATATTAAGGGGGCATTCTGCCTATTTATGTGAAATGCTGTCTATTTATGTGCCTCATGACTGCTGAATTTGTCTTGTTGGGGGCCTCATGGTTACTGAATTTGTCTTGTTGGGGGCCTCATGATTTGTTGGGGGCCTCAAGATCGCTGAATTTGTCTTGTTGGGGGCCCCAAGATCTCTGAATTTGTCTTGTTGGGGGCCTCATGATTTGTTGGGGGCCTCAAGATCGCTGAATTTGTCTTGTTGGGGGCCTCATGATTGCTGAATTTGTCTTGTTGGGGGCCTCATGATTGCTAAATTTGTCTTGTTGGGGGCCTCATGATTGCTGAGTTGGTCATGTTGGGGGCCTCATGATTGCTGAATTTGTCTTGATGGGGGGGCTCATGATTGCTGAATTTGTCTTGGAACATGCTGGAAGGTACATACTGAGGGAGGGTGGGTGAGCGTGAGCCTGCTAACTTCCTGTACATTTGGCTCCACCCATAACCACGCCCACATTTATTATATGGTCACGCCCCTTTTTTGGCGCTGCGCGCGCCGCAGCCTTGCCCTTAGGGGGCGCATTAATAGTCTTTGTCCCCGGGCGCTGAAAGCCCTAGCTACGCCTCTGACAGCAAGGCATATGCTTGGCCAGGATTCAGTTCGGTCTGGCTGCTCTAGTTATCATCAAGTTGCAAGTGACTCCTTACAGTCTCAATTGGTTGCACAGCATTTTGACATGTAAAGAGCGATGTGACAACACAGGTGCCACAGTCTCCTCTGCCATGGAAATTTCATTCACTGACCTTCTTAACAAATTCTCTGGTATTTTGAATGTACCGTTATTTGAAACCAGTGTTATAGGCTACTTTTCTTCTAGGAAGCGCAATCGCATGTAAAATTGTGAATTTTCCACTCACTGCAATCATGGAAGGGAATGTGATCACATAAAAAATCATGCAGCCCGTCGATTGCCATTTGGGAATAATCAAAATACGGTAAAGGAAAATGAGCACTGTGATTTACAAAGAAATCATGGGGCTGCTGCGATCAGAAAAAAATGGCTGCGATCCGCTTTTTGGATGAAATCTCAGCAAGAGGAAAAGCAGCCTCTCAGTCTTCACTTGATACCGCCTTATTAAGCTTTATATATATATATATATATATATATATATATATATATATATATATATATATATATGTATATGTATATATGTATGTATGTATGTATGTATGTATGTATATATATATATAAGTACAGTGGGGCTGCAGCACACAATAGGAAAACAGTGACAGGGGCTCTTGGTTACGCTTTAACGCGCTTAAGCTCACCAACTGCGCCAAAGTGTCCCCAATCTGGTGAGTCCTACTCTACCATGCAAAATGCCAGTTTTTATAAGCAGTCTAGTGGGAACTAAACCAAAAACCCTAAAATGTCAACTAGATGGAAAAAAAAGGAAATTAAAAACACCTCACCCTTCACCTAGCTACCAAACGAACTCTCTTAACATGTGCAAAGCACTCATTTATATACTTAACTGTGCTAGAGGTGGGCGTGGTCATGCAGGCTCACAGGGGAAAATTATAAATAAATTACCAAGGGGTGAGCAGCACAAACCAAATTTTTATTATATGTATATATATATGTATATATATATATGTATATATATGTATGTATATATATGTATATATATATGTATATATATATATGTATATATATATATATATATATATGTATATATATATGTATATGTATATGTATATATGTAAGTATGTATGTATGTATGTATGTATATATATATATATATATATATATATATATATATATATATATATATATATATATATATCAGCTATAAGTAAAACTGCTCATAGTGCTTACACTTCCAGACACTGTAGATATTATTTGGCTTTGTTGGGGGCTGTGGGTGGGTAGGAGTTACACTGGGTTTTCCAGGCTATGGTGCCAATATGGGAATCTGAATTCAGAAGATGGTAGGTTCCATAAAAGGCTACTTGCACAGATGTTCAGCTTCATGACACATTATAATAATTATTATGGACCTGATTTACTTCAGGCATAGAAACTAGTTAGGCCATGCCGATGCTGAAAAAAAAATCCTGTATGCATTAGCTATGGGTAAAAAGTGCCAGCAGACATACCCATGTAGACGCATATTGTTTGTTTACTAACCTTTTGCCAGGCAACTCTATGCTCTGATATGTGCCATGCAACAACAAATAAGAGGCAAGGCTGCTTCATGTCCATGTGTTTAATATGGAAGATCCGAACATTTTAGAACTACTGTATTCTGCTATGACATTGCAAATGCATGTATAAAAAGATCTGTATTGCCATCTGCTGGACAAATTTTCCAGTGCGGTTGCATGCTTGTTAATCCTAAATACAGTACAAAAAGTTGCTTCAACTGGACATTTTCACTTCACTCTCACTGGAGTGATTTTTTTGATTTTTTTTTTAATCTTAAAAGCACTGCATGTATCATTTCTGCAGTGATTGAGATTCTGTAAAAAGTATAGAAAACTAAAAGCACTGTGAAAATGTCTTCAAAATCGCTTGTCAAAATTCCAAAATTGCAAAGTGCTTTTTGGTGTGAAACAGCCCTTAGGTACATAAAAGAGTCCATTTGAAAGCAAAGAAAATTTTAAAGCATTCCGTGTGTAAAAATGTTTACATTCAATGCAGAATTTACTACTCTAGCACATGTAATCAGTAGCAAATTTACTACTCTAGCAAATGTAATCATTGTTGGCTAGAAGCTCTCTGTCTGGACTGTGCTCCCCCTGCCTCCTCTGTTGAATAGACACATCGCCATGGCAATAGCTGACAAGCCACTTCAGCAGAAGAGCCACACTGGACAGCTCTTTACAAATGTGAACATTGTTTTGTGTTTCAAGGACCACTATCGCGAAAAAGAAGTTTTGGGCCAGTCTTTCTCCTCATGGGGGATTCTCAGGGTCTCTTTCTTTGTTTTCAACAGCATTTCCTGAACAGCAGTTGCAAAGTCTCACCGACAAAATAGTGTGCAAGTGAGTAGGGAAGCTGGCTGGTATCTTACTGTTTTGGCAGTTAAACTGCTGTTGAAAACAAAGAAAACCCTGAGAATCACCCATGAGGAGATGGACTGGCCCAAAACCTGTTGGTTTTCTCAGATTTTAACTGCCTACTTTTTTTTTGCAATAGTATTTGTTGTATACAATTTTCTTTTTACATTTGTGTTGTTAATTTAATTTGTTCAAAACTGGTGTTTTGAGGGTTATTTATGGGCATACATAAAATAAAGGGTCCTGGAAAAAAAAGAGGGCGCTGGAGATTGCCATGACAGGACAACAGATGTCACCACTGGTGATACATTTCAGAATGTAAATCAGGGTGAGGAAAGACTTTACAATGGAGAAAAAAGAATATTGCATAAAAATAAGCAATTTTATTCAATATGTTATTTTCTCAACAGTTCCTTTTTCATTTTGACATTGAAGCGATTTAGTTAAAAAAAAAATACCATAGGAAATTTCTATATGTTGAAAGAACCCAATCATTAATACATTAAACTTTTCCTGTAAAGGATTTTGAGTGTATGAGTGCAGTCAACACTGTGCTAAGGGTCAAACTGAACCCTTTGGAAGGTACATCCTTCATGCTTTCTCTTTATTTACTTCTTAACTTCTGCTGTAGAGTACAAAGCTGTAATATGTGCTGCCAAAATCTCCTTTTGCACTATAAAGCTGGATTCTTAGGAGAAGAATGGTGCCTCTGCTTGTATTACCACTTGGATGTACTGTACACTTGCAACCTAATAGATGTAAAAGCAGCTTGCACTCTCCATTAGCTTCAGGCGAACAGCTGCAGAGTTCAGAGAATAGGTGAGAACAGTTTGGCAATGAGGGGCACCTTGTCTTTATAAAGGAAATCAGAATCCTGTATGAAGTAATAACAGAGGATGCGGCCATATGCCAGGGAATGACTTTTTTAATACTGTAATTTCCATTAACCACTGCAGAGCCAAAGTATAATGGGGCTGGAGGAATACAAACTGTTACTGACTTTTTTTGTTATGAGGGGGGGATTTGTCTGGCTTCACTTTACCTCATGATATATTAACAATTTATGTGCATTAAATAATGTCTGCAAATATATACAGTATATATACACTTCAAATACTAGTGACCTGGAGTGATTTATACAAATGGTTAGGGTGGCGGTTCTTGAAGGAACGCCTTGCAGAGCCCCCCAGCAGAACACTGTTTACCTACTCTATGGAAGGAGGAGGGAGAATGCACGAGTGCCGCCACATTGCATTTGCAAGAACTTTCTTGTTGTGTTAAGTTTCCTTTTAAGTTTCCATGAGTGAACAACTTGTATATGCAAATCATGTGGGTGTAAATTATTATTTCTTCTGCAACCTGTTAGAACTAGAAGTCGTTAGTGTTACAAATTATTGTCTAGGTTGAAAAAAAAGACATGTTCATCAAGTTCCACCTCACAAATAATCTTCCTACATCTAGCAGTCATACTTGTGGATTCCCTGTAAAGGAAAGCATCCAAATCCTTTTGCCAGTATAGAATTTGCCATAATGACTTCCTGTTGTAAGATATTCCACATTTTTACCATTCTTATGCTGGGAATACACGGGTCGATCCGGCGGCCGATTAACCGCCGGATTGACCCCAGCCACGTCCCCGCTCGTCCGCACAGATCGATCCCGCTCGGGGATCGAGCGGGCGGGAGTCGAGCGGCTTGATCGGGCCAGCTGAATATTATCAGCTGGCCGGATCAGCTGTATCCCCAGCATTACTGTGAAGAACCCCTTTGGTTAAATCTCCTTTTTTCCATGCTTAAATCATGTCCCCTTATACTTTGTTATGCTGGGGATACACGGTACGTTTCTGTACCGTGTATTGACCAGCTGATCCGGCCAGCTGATAATATTCAGCTGGCCCGATCAAGCCGCTCGACTCCCACCCGCTCGATCCCCGCCGGCGGACAATGGCAGGGAATCAAGCGCTGATAAGGAAGCGCCGGCGGGGACGAGCAGCAATCCCCTGCACGCACGCGGGGACGCGGCTGGGGTCGATCCGGCGGCTAATCGGCCACCGGATCGACCCGTGTATTCCCAGCATAAGACATAGGGATTAAAAGCTCATCTGCCAAGCCCAGTTTGTCCAACCTTTCTTCTCTGAGACCTTATCTTGTGCTTCTGCATATTTGGGGTTGATAGACCTCTTCTGTTCTCTCTCTAGAAGAATCTTGTTAGCTTGATTGACGCACCCTTCCTTCTGTACTGAAAGAAGAGCTACTGTCCCCACCTCTTCCCTCTTTCAGCTCCAGCATTCACCCACTGTACTTCTGCCAGCCCGACCTTGTATTCATAGTACCTTACTTGAATATTCTCACTGCAGCTGATACTGGCCAGCCTTATCATACTGCTGTATCATCCAGCCAACTCTGTAAACAAAGGAGAGGCAAGCACAGGTTCCCAAAATCTAACTCATTTACTTAAGCTTCGTACACACACCTAGTGGAAGGCAATGACGGTTGCCCGGCGGATCGCTCAGAAACAGCCTTATCAGTGCACCGACAGACTGTACACACGCTGTACTGTCTGCTGAAAACACGCCCAGCAGGAGGTGGCGACGGACCCGTCGTTGCCTTTGATCAGGCGTGTGTACGAGCCTTAGTCAGCTGGGACTGGGTTATATTGGTAGGTGAACAGAGGCGCCAGAAGGATAAAAGTACATAAAAAATTTTAAAAAATTGCTGGGAGGTAGTGGTGGACTCGCCTCCGTTAAAGCAGACACCAAGGACTGTAAATATATAGATATATACATTTATTGAAAATACCCCAAAGATGCAACGCGTTTCGCGGGCACAGCCCACTTCTTCAGGCAATAAGCAGGGGAAAAACAACAGCAATTCAATTATAGCAAGCAGAGGCCCTGCTTATTGTCTGAAGAAGTGGGCTGTGCCCGCGAAACGCGTTGCATCTTTGGGGTATTTTCAATAAGGGTGTATATCTATATATTTACAGTCCTTGGTGTCTGCTTTAACGGAGGCGAGTCCACCACTTCCTCCCAGCAATTTTTAAAAAATGGTATGTACTTTTATCCTTCTGGCGCCTCTGTTCACCTACCAATATATTTGAGTCCACCCCAGGTGGAGGGGTGATCTACCCCCTTTCTTTCTATCTACAGAGAGCGACTTCTTAATCCTGAGTGAGGACAGGTCTAATCTCCTCACCTGCCTAATGAGTGGTTACCTAGGTGGTAACCCGTGTTTGTGAGTATTACCATCTCACTGTTTCATTTATCCAATCAATTTTGACATACTACACCATATTGGCCTCTCGATTTCTCTTCAACTTTAGCTGGGACTGGGTGGCTGTTAGACATGGTCAATGAGATGCAAAATGTCTGGCTTTCATGCACATGTAATGCAGACTATATGGAGGTTGAAACTTGGGCAAACTGTACTGCCTGTTGATTCTAATTGGCTCAATTCCAAACTGCATACAATTTGCATGGAAACCATAATACACAATGAAAATGCTACACACAATTTACCATTATTATTCAGCAGGTGGAACTCCCTCAAAAAAAGTCTAATAATTACACCTTTAAAGAGGATCTGTAACCTCAAAAAATCCCCTGGGGGGTACTCACCTCGGGTGGGGGAAGCCTCCGGATCCTAATGAGGCTTCCCACGCCGTCCTCTGTCCCAAGGGGGTTTCGCTGCAGCCCTCCGTGCAGCCGTGACGTAATATTTACCTTCCTGGCTCCTGCGCAGGCGCTCTGACGGCTGTCGGCTCCGAACTACACGGAAATACCCGATCGCCGTCGGGTCTGCTCTACTGCGCAGGCGCAAGTTTCCGGCGCCTGCGCAGTAGAGCGGACCCGACTGAGATCGGGTATTTCCGTGTAGTTCGGAGAGGAAAGCAGCCACAGCGCCCCCGCTGGAGCCAGCAAAGGTAAATATTGAAATTACAGTCGGGCACAGTCGCCGGCTGTTCAGAGGGCTGCAGCGAGACCCCCGTGGGACAGAGGACAGCGTAGGAAGCCTCATTAGGATCCGGAGGCTTCCCCCACCCGAGGTGAGTACCCCCCAGGGGATCTTTTTCATGTTACAGAGTCGCTTTAAAGGACATCTGTAGCAAGAGGGCTATTTTCACTTTTATTTCCAAATAAAATATTGGCGCCATATATTGTACTAGGGAAAATTTTAAAATGTAGCAAACAAATGGGCAAATAAAATGTGTGGATTTTAATTATGGTCGCATGTATTATTTTAAAACTATAATGACCGAAAACTGAGAAATAATGCATTTTTTAAATTTTTTTCTTCTTTTTCCTTTTAAAATGCAGTTGGAATAAAATAATTCTTAGCAGAAAGTAAACCCCCAAGAAAGCCTAATTGGTGATGAAAAAAAACAAGATATAGATTGTTTCATTGTGATAAGTAGTAATAAAGTTATAGGCAAATGAATGGAAGTAGCGCTGACAGGTGAAAATTGCTTTAGTTTTTTAAGGGGAAAAACCCTTGGAGGAGAAGTGGTTAAATACCTTCAATATTTGCAGTCCCTCAGTATTGAACCTGATCCTGTGGGCAACACTGAGCCAACCTAGAATGTACACTGCAGGGGCAGGTGAGTACTCTCTATGGAGATCAGAGGGAGGGATAATGGCATTGTTAGCAATGAAGCAGTTTCTGGCAGGCGGGGTTAAGAAAGGGAAAAATGGAATTGGCTGTTTCTGTCCTTTGAAAATCCAGCATGCCAAATCTTTAAAGGGAACCTGAAGTGAGTAAAATTATTTAAAATAAACACATGACGTAGCTGCAAATGAATATTACATACTTACCTCACCATCAGTTCCTCTCAGGAGCTCACTATTTTCATCTTACAGTGATCCCTTCCAGTTCTGACAATATTTTGTCAGAACTGAAATATACCAGTTGCTGTCAGTTATTTATCAGCAGCTGTCAGTTACAATTGAATGTGCAAGGTAATGTCCATGTTTCTCTATGGCTCAAGTGGATGATATTACAGTTTAACAGTGTGCTGACCAGGTAGCTGTTATGGGGTAATGGCCATTTTTACTATGGAAGATGGAGAATTCCATTGATCACGGTAGACAAATGGGACCCAGGAGAGGAGAAAGAGATTAAGGAGTAGACTACACAGGAGGTAAGTATAACCTGTGTATGGTTATTTGACGTTTTATTTTCAGTTCAGGTTCTCTTTAAGTGACCTTTGGGGACACCATGCACTCACTAGATTGTGGGCCAAGATCTAGTGAGTGTGCAAGGCGTTAGTTTTTGTGATAAGATTACACAGACTGCTGAGTGACTCAAGTACTGAAACCACCATGTCTCTCACCCAAGAAAACTGGTAATAAAAGTATAACAGAAATAGAATGCTTACCGGTTGTACAGCTTCAGTTTCAGTAACCGACAACAACACTAAAAAGCAAACCAGTTAAAATTAATTGACTAATATAGTGAAGAAGGTTTAGTTTTTACATAACAAAAATCTAAAGCAAACGTTTTTCCCCCACTATTATAATATTTACAGAATATGTATAATAATATTCAAGCAAGCTTATACTACCGGTACGAAGAACACACTATGGACCTGCTCCAATGAGACAACTATTCAAGCATGCAAAGACTGGAAGGATCCAAATTGCACTGCTGAACATCTCTTCTCTGAAAGAAGATTAATTCATCCATTAAGACTTGAAGTTAAGAAGTGAAGGCCTACAGCCACTTAAATGGTTATGGAACTATAAAGTTGGACATGTAACTAAAGGGAACCTAAAGCGAATATTCCATACTAGCCGACCCGCGGCGTAGCATACGCCGCATAAGAGGGTAGAGGGCAGGAAGGGGGTATTGGGCACAGCGGCGGGGAGGGAGGTTGGACCCCCCCTCAACTAGGTCCCCCATGTGTGCTCTACCTCCAACTTAAGCTCAACAGGAACCCTCCCCCTCCAGCTTAAGCTCAGCAGGAATTCCCCCCCCCCCCCTCACCTGGGTCCCCAATGTGCGCTCCCCCTCCTGCTTAAGCACAGTAGCAGCCGCCACTATTAGTAAGAGGCAGCGGGCGGGGATGACTCACCTCTTCCGTGTTCCATTGTGCATTCCACTGTCGTCACTTCCTGCAATGCCGCACACTGTATTGGTGTAATTTGCCTTTTTACAACAGAAGGAAATCTGCAATAATTCAGTTATAAGTGAACATTTGTGGTTACCCACAATGCACTGCTACTAAATATGCAAATTACCCCTTTTCCCCCTTGGTAAGCCAAGCAAGCATCTAGAGGCGCTGGTGTATAGCAAGCATATAACTTTAAATTTTACACAGTCATATCAAACCCACATGTAGACAGCCTGTTTCAGACTTTTGGTCCTCATCAGCACATAGCAGAGATTGATACAGCTGTATGAGATAGGGCTTGGGCCAGTACAACAGAGTAACCAAGCAGCTCAGGGTGACCCAAACCACTCGGAATGTATAGGGGGATAAAAGGAACCAAAAAGCCCTCCTACTAAAAAAGAAAAGCTTAGTGTAATTTGCCTTCCTAAAACAGAAGGAAATATGCAATAATTCATCTATAAGTGAACATTTGTGGTTACCCACAATGCACTGCTACTAAATATGCAAATTATTCCTTTTCACCTTTAGTAAGCCAAGCAAGCATCCAGAACCACTGGTGTATAGCAAGCCTATACCTTTACATTTTCCACAGCCATATCAAACCCACATGTGACAGCCTGCTTCAGACTTTTGGTCCTCATCAGCACATAGCAGAGATTGATACAGCTGTATGAGATAGGGCTCGTTTCCACTATAGCGAATCCGCATGCGGGCACTGCACGCGGATTCGCATAGGCAATGTAAGTGGATGGAGCCGTTTCCATATGTGCGGCTGCGGGAGCGGTTTTTGGTGCGGCAGAAATCTGCACGGCAGAGCCGTCAGATTTCGCGTGCAGAAGGAATGTGCGCGAATCGCCGCTAATGTATCTAATAGGGAAATCGCATGCGGGGTGACCATGCGTTCTTTGCCGCGAAATCGCATGCGATTTCGCATAGGTATTAATGTTAATTTACACAGGCAGTGACATGGTTAAATTCACATATACCTTACCTATGCGGAATCGCATGCGAAATCGCGGCAAAAACGCATGCAGAATCGCACCCGCATGCGATTTCGTCCGCGGTGGAATGCAGGCGATTCCGCACCGCACTAGTGGAAACGAGCCCATAGGGAAGTGAAGGTGAAACTCTGCTCTACATCTCTATCAGCCGACAGTGCAGGAAAACGGGTAGCTCACACCCAAGAGTCCATGTAGTGAAGGTGAGATCCGCACTATGTCGGTTGAATAATGACTTTATTAAATTAGAAACATCTCAATCCAGGACACCACATGCTAGCATGTGGTGTCCTGGATTGAGATGTTTCTAATTTAATAAAGTCATTATTCAACCGACATAGTGCGGATCTCACCTTCACTGTATGAGATAGGGCTTGGACCAGTACAACAGAGTAACCAAGCAGCTCAGGGTGACCCAAACCACTCGGAATGTATAGGGGGATTTTGGGTAATCACAAATGTTCACTTATAGCTGAATTATTGCAGATTTTCTTCTGTTTTAAGAAGGCAAATTACACCAAGCTTTGATTTTTTTAGTAGAAGGTCTTTTTGGTTCCTTTTAGCTACCTATACATTCTGAGTGGTTTGGGTCACCCTGATCTGCTTGGTTACTCTGTTGTACTGGTCCAAGCCCTATCTCATACAGCCATATCAATCCTTGCCATGTACAGATGAGGACCAAAAGTCTGAAACAGGCTGTCACATGTGGGTTTGATATAGCTGTGTAAAATTTAAAGCTATAGGCTTGCTATACACCAGTGGTTCTGGATGCTTGCTTGGCTTACTAAAGGTGAAAAGGAATTATTTGCATATTTAGTAGCAGTGCATTGTGGGTAACCACAAATGTTCACTTATAGCTGAATTATTGCATATTTCCTTCTGTTGTAAAAAGGCAAATTACACCAATACAGTGTGCGGCATTGCAGGAAGTGACGACAGTGGAATGCACAATGGAAAACGGAAGAGGTGAGTCATCCCCGCCCGCTGCCTCTTACTAACAGTGGCGGCTGCTACTGTGCTTAACCTATTTTGGTTCCTGGACGTAGTTTCTACGTCCAGGAACCATGCGCGCTACCGCGCGCTCCCGCGGCCGATCGCGCGCGTGCACGCGCACTCCTGGCCGCGGATTCGGTAGCCAGGGAATCAATGTATTGGCTACGGTGCCCGATCATTGATTCTTCTCCCCCGCTGAAAAAGCGACAGCTTCTCTCAGAAGCTGCGCCTTTTCTGGCCGTTCCCTTCCCAATGCGTCACTGTAAGCGTATGTTACGCTTAGAGTGACGTCATGTAAACAAACTCATGGCCGCCATCTTGTGGCCAAAAAGTAATACTACACCTTTAAAAAAAATTTTTTTAAATTAACACACATTTACATTATAAATCTATTGTTTACCTCCCACCCTCCCAAAACTACCCAAATAAAATGTTTACAATAAAAAGAAAAAAACCATTACAATAAAAAAAAAAAAACATGTAAATATTTACCTAATGGTCTAAACTTTTTAAATATCAATGTAAAGATGAAATATTTCTATATTTTTTTTATTTTAAACTTGTAAATAGTGATAGATGCAAAACGGAAAAAATGCACCTTTATTTCCAAATAAAATATTGTCACCATACATTGTGATAGGGACATAATTTTAACAGTGTTATAACCGGGACATATGGGCAAATACAATACGTGAGTTTTAATTATGGAGGCATGTATTATTTTAAAACTATAATGGCTGAAAACTGAAAAATAATGATTTTTTTCCGTTTTTTCTTATTCTTCCTGTTAAAATGCATTTACAGTAAAGTGGCTCTTAGCAAAATGTAACCCCCAAAGAAAGCCTAATTGGTGGCGGAAAAAACAAGATATAGATCAGTGCATTGTGATAAGTAGTGATAAAGTTATAGGCTAATGAATAGGAGGTGAACATTTCTCACGTGAAAACGACGGAACCTGAATGGGTTAAGCAGGAGGGGGAGCGCACATGGGGGACCCAGTTGAGGGGGGGTCCAACCCCCTTCCTGCCCTCTACCCTCTTTTGCGGCGTACGCTACGCCGCGGGTCAGCTAGTGCAAATTATTCCTTTTCACCCTTGGTAAATCAAGCAAGCCTATAGCTTTAAGTATTACATAGTAATATCAAACCCACATGTGACAGCTTACTTCAGACATTTGGTCCTCATCAGTACATAGCAGGGATTGATAAGGCTGTATGAGATAGGGCTTGGACCAGTACAACAGAGTAACCGTGCAGCTCAGGGTGACCAAAACTACTAAGAATGTATAGGAGGATAAAAGAGACCAAAAAGCCCTCCTACTAAAAAAAGCAAAGCTTGGTGTAATTTTCCTTCTTAAAACAGAAGCAAATCTGCAATAATTCAGCTATAAGTGAACATTTGTGGTTACCCACAATGCACTGCTACTGAATATGCAAATTATCCCTCTTTGCCCTTGGTTTGATTTGACACTACTTCTTCTTCTTGCTTGGACCAGCCCCTTCTTCTTGCTTGGACCGGCCCTGGGGGCAGGGCGCTACTTCTTCTTCTTGCTTGAAGGTTGAGGCACTTACTCTATTATATATATAGATTTATTTCCTTTTAAGCAATACAGTTGCCTGTCTATCCTGCTGATCTCTTTGACTGCAGTAGTGTTTGAATCACAAACATGAAACAAGCAGTCCAATAAGAGCACCTGATCTGCATGCTTGTTCAGGGTCTATGGCTAAAAGTATCAAAGACAGAGAACCAACAGGACGGCCAGGCAATATGCATTGTTTAAAAGGAAATAAATATGGCAGCTTCTGTATTCCTCTCGCTTTAGGTTCCCTTTATGGAAAACCTAAGGGAACCCTATAGGGCCAAAAAGGAATAAAAGTGCTTACAGCTTCATGGAGAGCATTGATTGTGGTTACAGTCACTACCAGCCTTGTTGGGTGGATCTTAGCCTGGATGCAGTGGCAAGCTCCACATCTCTCCACCCACATCACAGATTTCCTTTATTGGGTGATTTCACCCACAGAAATGGAACAGTACAGCTTTCCATGCCATCATGCAACAATGCAGCAGCTTAGTATTACAAGTAATTGTTTCATTTTGTCTCACATCTCATCTTTTATCCACAAACTAATATAAAACATCTGTAATATGGCGTCTGGCACTAACTTTCCTCTCCTTGGTATTTGAATAAGCGGGTCAGATGCCCACCCGCCTCCTTTATCTCCTTACTTTGGCTTCAATTCATCAAAGGGTGTTCGATAACAAAATCCCAGTCCTTAAAGTGAATGTCTACCGGTTAAAAAAAGAAAAAGTCAGATACTCACCTAAGGAGAGGGAAGGCTCGATCCTAATGAGCCTTCCCTCTCCTCTCCCGGTGCCCGGTCCCGCGCAGGATCCCCCGTGGCAGTATTCGACCAGTTCGGTCAAATACTGCCACTTCCGCATGCCGAAGGGACCTTTCGGAAGCCTTCGGGAACACTCGGGCTCCCGATGACGCGGTCGCTCCATACTACGCATGCACGAGCGCCCTCTATGACGCGCTCGCGCGTACGTAGTATGGAGCGGCCCGTCTTCGGAAGCCCGAGTGCTCCCGAAGACCTCCGAAGTTCCTGCGGCGGCGGACGCAAACAGGGGGAGCCAGCACAGCACCGAGGGCACCGGGAGAGGAGAGGGAAGGCTCATTAGGACCGAGCCTTCCCTCTCCTTAGGTGAGTATCAGACTTCTTCTTTTTTTAACTGGTACCCTTTGGCTTTAAAATACCGCATTCGGTATTTTACACTTCACTGTGCTAATTCATCAATATTTTCACATGTGTGGTAGAGGTTCGTTAAGTTACCGAAGTACTACGGCTTCAGTTCATCAAAGGCTGTTAGATAACAGCAGAGTGGTGCAGAGCAGCTTGGAATGTCTCTGTGTTGTTACAAGCTGATAACAATAGAAGGCATCCAGACATCCCTTTACATGTAAACGTGTTATATTTACTGTTACTTATACTGCCTCTGCTGCTCTGAATCTGTCCATCAGTGTTTCTTAACATTGTACTTATTTGCCACAACGTAGATAAACTTCCTGGAGACATTACAAATGCCATGCTTGGTGATTTCACCACTTGCATCTGTGCATATTCAAACAGGGACTCAAAGGGTTACACCACCGAAGGGTATCTGGGGATATCTTTTGTCCCGTTCTCTCTGCTCACTGCCTGGGGGGTCTGGAAGCTTGTGTGGAGAAGCCTGTGTGACCTATCAGCAGCACTTGCAGGAGAACAGGGGCTGTTTCTATTGGCTGCCTGCTCCTGCTAATCATGAAAACATTCACACAGAAGGCTTTCGAAGCCTGTAAGGACAGGGGAGAGCTGGAGATAATCACCGAATGTGTTAGCGAATGTGGTAACCTTGATGAATTAACATTTACTGACATTTGCTGACATGTGTTGAGCACATGTCGGTAATTTATCTCATTGCTCTGTCATTTCAGCTTCTCATTCGGTAACAGCTTTGATGAATTAACATTTTCGAAAGTGCTCCGTTAAGTCAGCTGTTTTCAGCATTACCGAATGCGGTAATGCTTGATGAATTGAAGCCTTTGTGTTTAGATGACTTTCTTGTGAAGAAGATGACTTCCTTGTGAAGAATTCTGAGCTTTGATGTACCTTCCATCATGGATAGTGTACTGGTAAGGCTTTTGCCTTAGATGTGGGATTTAAGCCTTTGACCAGGGTTCAAATCCTGGTTCAAGCCAGAATGTAAAACAGAAAGGGGTCTTTGGGTAAGGGCTCTTGCACACTACATGTGTTTTTACCTGCAATTCCGATTTGCAATTTTTAATTGGTAATGCACGCTGCGTTTTTTCAGTGTTTTTCTTCTTGTGTTGATAGCATCTAGGGAAAATTGTAAACCGAAATTAGCGTTTTGCATTGTGCAAGGGGCCTAAGGTAGAGTGACCAGACGTCCCGGATTGCCCGGGACACGTCCCGGATTCGGGGTCCGCTGTCCCAGGCTTAATGAGGTCCCGGGAAACGTCCCGCTTTCAGCAGGGACTCTGGCCACTCTCTCCTCTATAGACGCCGTGCCAGTTCATTGCCCGCAGCCCCGCTCCAGCCTCCTCTTCCGGTGTCTGTTTCCGACACCGGCAGGCGAGCAGGGCTACGGCAAGATGGCTGCCGAAGCCCTCTACTGGAGACCTATTTGTGTCACTAGTACAGGGCTTCGGGCGCCATCTTGCCGTAGCCCTGTCAGCGCGGGAGAGAAGAGCAGGAGGAGGAAGACGGTCCCGGGACGGAGCAGCGCGCCAGAGGCCGGACACTTCTGCCAGGTGAGTAAATGCTTTCTTTTCCAGGTGAAATGTTTGCCCGCATTGTTTCTTTTCCAGGTGAAATGTTTGCCCGCATTGTTTCTTTTCCAGGTGAAATGTTTGCCCGCATTGTTTCTTTTCCAGGTGAAATGTTTGCCCGCATTGTTTCTTTTCCAGGTGAAATGTTTGCCCGCATTGTTTCTTTTCCAGGTGAAATGTTTGCCCGCATTGTTTCTTTTCTGGTGAAATGTTTGCCCGCATTGTTTCTTTTCCAGGTGAAATGTTTGCCCGCATTGTTTCTTTTCCAGGTGAAATGTTTGCCCGCATTGTTTCTTTTCTGGTGAAATGTTTGCCCGCATTGTTTCTTTTCCAGGTGAAATGTTTGCCCGCATTGTTTTTTTTCTGGTGAAATGTTTGCCCGCATTGTTTCTTTTCCAGGTGAAATGTTTGCCCGCATTGTTTCTTTTCTGGTGAAATGTTTGCCCGCATTGTTTCTTTTCCAGGTGAAATGTTTGCCCGCATTGTTTCTTTTCTGGTGAAATGTTTGCCCGCATTGTTTCTTTTCTGGTGAAATGTTTGCCCGCATTGTTTCTTTTCTAGTGAAACGTTATTGTTTGCCCACATTGTTTCTTTTCTGGCGAAATGTTTGCCTGCAGTGCGTTTCTTTTCTGGCGAAATGTTTGCCCGCAGTGCGTTTCTTTTCTGGCGAAATGTTTGCCGCATTGCGTTTCTTTTCTGGTGAAATGTTTGGCCGCAGTGCGTTTCTTTTCTGGTGAAATGTTTGCCCGCAGTGCGTTTCTTTTCTGGTGAAATGTTTGGCCGCAGTGCGTTTCTTTTCTGGTGAAATGTTTGCCCGCAGTGCGTTTATTTTGTACTGACATGTTGCCCGCATTGCGTTTATTTTGTACTGACATGTTTGCCCGCATTGCATTTATTTTATACTGACATGTTGCCTATTGCGTTTATTTTCTGGTGTCCGGGGTAACTGTTACTGCATTTATTATTTAATGGTCATAGATGGCTATGTTTGCTGCTTTGTGGTTACGGTATACTATTAGCATCACACAGTTTCTGCACACCCATGATACAAAGTCTCGTTTGTCCACATCATGGCGTAAACACTGCTTTCTTATGCCTCGCTGTTACATCATTACGTTAGCTCCGCCCATACAATGTCATGGCCACGCCCATTTTTCGGCGCGGCGCGCTGCGCGCGACGCCCCCCCCCCCCGTCCCAGGTTGGACCCACAAAAATATGGTCACTCTACCTAAGGCTCCCTAATGATCCTGGTCAGCGGGGAACACATGCTAAGTGGCTGCAGCTCTGGGACTTTGAGACCACCAGGAGAAAAGTGTGATATAAATGTTCTGTGTCTTGTCTTCCCTAAATGCAGAACTTGGAACCACTTTTAAAAATGTGGTAACCATGTTTATGTGTGTTGCCCATACAGTTACATTACATATGCTGTGGAGGCAATGTACATTCAAATGTGTACCACAGTGCGATAACACATTGCACAGCAATGCTCAGCACATGTGTGAACAATAATATGAAAATCTGTGGGTTTCCATATTTCCAAGCATATCACACACCACCACGCATGGTCAGAGCCAGATCATCTACAAGGCAATTCTGGGCAGTTCCAACAACAAAATCTCCAGAGCGTGCACCTTCCGTCCATCGATTTATTCTCACAAATTGACAGTGCTAGTGTACAGTTCAACAATACGTAATGCAGTGCATAGGCCTCACAAGGTATGTATACATCCAGACAAGGCTTACGTATCCGGTGCACAAGTGGTCAGCAGCGTGACCAAGTGTCACTTAGACGCGAAATGGTCATCGCTCGCCACCTTTGTGCCCACCACCCACCTCCTGAACAGATGACCACTTGTGCACCGGATACGTAAGCCTTGTCTGGATGTATGCGTAACCTTGTGAGGCCTATGCACTGCATTGCGTATTGTTGAACTGTACACTAGCACGGTCAATTTGTGAGAATAAATATATGGATGGAAGGTGCACGCTCTGGAGATTTAGTTGTTTGCGCTTGTTAAACTGTTTCTTCTAGTATTCTGCGGAGCACACGTCCAGCGACAGTCTGTACAGGTGCTGCCTCATGGTCATAGAGTGTTGTTGCCAGTGTGAACCCAGCTAAAGCTCACAGTATAATTTCATGGGATGTGCTACACAGTTGTACTTTAACCTTTTGTTACAGACAATCCCGGGCAGTTGCCTAGGATCTGGAGAGGGTCCAGGGGCCTGGTGGATGCTAGCCACCGCAAAATCTTACACACAAAAAAAAACACAACAGTGACCATCAGCGGTGGGTAAAAACTGCTATCTTGCCTAGAGCCCCACTTCATCAGTGTAACGATTTGTGTCAGCAAAGAACAGAATTCTGATTATTAGGTGATCTGCAGTATCACCTATAATGCAGATATATACCTGATTATATGGTGATCTGCAGAATCACCTATAATGCTGGTATATAATAAGCTGATGTGACAACAATAGCAATGAGTGATTGGTGCAACAGTAGTACTGAAAGTATTGGCAATACCTCACCAGAGGAGCTGGTGGGTACTAACAGTACAATATTCCTCACCAGAGTCAAGGGCCCTCTGGTGGGAGAAGAGGGGTCAGACAGATCAGGTTTGGTTACAGTAGAATGAATAGCTTTGGCAATACCTCACCAGAGGAACTGGACTGTACTAATAGTACAGTGCCCCTCACCAGAGTCAAGGGCCCTCTGGTGAGAGTAAAGGAGTCAGACAGATCGGGTTCGGCAACAGACAGAGACAGTACAAAATCAGGAGGCAGAGACAGAAAGGTTAAGCAAGCTGAGTCGGCAGCAGGATCTGATAGGCAGAGGTACAAAGTCACTAAGCAAGAGAGTAGTCAGAATGAGCCAGAGTCATATACAAATAATAACACAGTAATGTAAATCTTTAAGGCTATCAACAATTCCTATCTTGTGTGAAATCCCCGGCTTCCTCCCGGATCAAAGCACACCGGAACTATCTAAAGGTCTGAGTATTTGCAACAGCAGACAAGTTGCGAGTGATTCAGCTAGGCTATTGAAGCAGAGGAGACCCTTCAGGCACGCCCTCCTCCTATCAACCAATGAGGAGCGGCGAACGTCTCCTCTGACGTCAGCCGACCGGCCGGTCAGCTGACGCGCCTCCTCCCCGCATAAAGGTCCTGTATGTGCACGCGCGCAAGCGTCAAAGCAACCCTATGTGCAACTGACAAACCCGTCCTCGGCGTGCTAGACGCCTGAGGCACGGATACATTGCTAAACAGGGAGCTGGAGGCAACTGCGGTGGTAGCGCTGTTCACTGCCGTTGCCTCTCCAGCGTTTGTTACAGTACCCCCCCCCCCTTGAGGCGTGGACTCCGGACACGTTCTGCATGGCTTCTCAGGATGTAACTCATGAAACTATTTCCTAAGTTCCTCAGTATGCATACGATGACCCGGCACCCAAGATCTCTCCTCAGGCCCATACCCCTTCCAATGGACAAGGTACTGTACCGAGTTACACACCCGCCTGGAATCCAAAATCCGCTCAATCTCATACTCAGGTTCCCCATCAATCATCTCAGGGGGGGGGGGGGGGGGGTAGAGGAATCCACATGCACAGCCGGCTTCAACAAAGACACATGGAATGACGTAACACCTCTCATACTGGGTGGTAATGAAATGACATAAGTGACATTATTAATCTTTTTAGACACAGGGTATGGGCCTATAAATCTGGGACCCAATTTTGCTGATGGCTGTTTCAGCGCCAGATGTCGGGTGGAAACCCATACCATATCTCCAGGTACAAAGTCCCACTCCACAGATCGCTTTCTATAAGCCTGTTTTTTCTGAGTCTGGAAGGCCTTTTCTAGGTTCCTTTTGACCATGGTCCAAATCTCCTTAAGAGATCCCTGCCACTCTTCCAAAGCAGTGAAAGGAGAAGAGACCACTGGCAATGGAGCGATTTAGGAGATCGCCCCGTCACCACTTGAAAGGGAGAGAAGCCTGAAGATGAACTCAGCCTGAAGCCTGAAGGTTGTGAATGGCAAGAACTTTGCCCATTCTAATTGCGCGTCAGCCACATAGCATCTAAGGAACTGCTCTAAGGACTGATTAACCCTCTCAGTTTGCCCATTGGTCTGTGGGTGGTAGCCGGAGAAAAATGACAGGTTAATTCCAAGATGATGACAAAAGGCTTTCCAGAACTTGGACACAAACTGGACTCCCCTATCTGACACCACATTGTCTGGTATGCCATGTAAGCGGAAAATGTGTTGAATAAAGAGATCCATCAGTTCCTGGGCAGAGGGGAGTCCGTCCAGTGGAATAAAGTGAGCCATTTTGCTGAACCTGTCGACTACCACCCATATGACTGTTTTCCCATTGGACCTGGGGAGTTCGCCTACAAAATCCATGGACAAATGGGTCCATGGTTCTTCAGGTACTGGCATAGACTGAAGGGTACCCACAGGAGCCTGCCTGGATGGCTTATTCCTGGCAGAAACTGTACAGTTTCTGACAAACTCCCTACAATCTAGGACCAGTGAGGACCACCATACATACCTAGACAGTAAATCCTGCGTTCTGGCTACCCCAGGGTGCCCTGCATTTTTATGTGCATGAAACAATTGTAAAATTTGCAGCCGTAAATGAAGAGGCACAAATAGAACTCCGTCAGGTTTCCCCTCGGGAATATCCTGTTGATAAGGCCCCAAAGTAAGCGACCAATCTTCCCAGGTCTCGGTAGCTGCCACGACCACTTTTTTGGGCAGAATGTTCTCGGGAATTGGTGGCTGCACTGTCTTGGGCTCAAAACATCTAGACAGGGCATCTGCCTTGACATTTTTACTCCCTGGTTTATACGTAATAATAAATCTGAATCTTGAAAAGAATAATGACCAGCGGGCCTGTCGAGGATTAAGCCTCTTGGCCCCTTCAATATATTCCAAGTTTTTGTGGTCAGTATAGACTGTAATCACATGTTCTGCCCCTTCGAGCCAATGACGCCATTCCTCAAACGCGAGTTTAATGGCTAACAGCTCTCGGTTACCGATATCGTAATTTCTCTCTGCGGGAGAGAATTTACGTGAGAAGAAAGCACATGGATGCAATCTGCCCTGAAAACCTGAGTGTTGAGACAGCACAGCCCCAACCCCAATCTCTGATGCGTCCACCTCAACTATAAAGGGACAAGTGACATCAACATGTCGCAAAATAGGGGCGGAGCAAAACAAGTTCTTCAGAGATGAGAAAGCTGAATGTGCTTCGGGTGACCAATTATGAGTGTCAGCTCCTTTTTTGGTGAGGTTAGTGAGAGGTGACACTACAGAAGAAAATCCCTTTATACATTTTCTGTAATAATTGGCAAAGCCAAGAAATTTTTGGAGTGCTTTCAGCCCCGTGGGCTGTGGCCACTCTAAAACGGCAGATACTTTTTTGGGGTCCATGGAGAGTCCTGAGGTTAAAATGATATACCCCAAGAAAGGGACTTTTGATACCTCAAAAAGACATTTCTCCATTTTTGCATACAAAGAATTCTGTCTCAGTTTTTTCAGGACAAACTTCACATGCTCCCTGTGTTTAGCTAGACTGGGTGAGAAAATCAGTATGTCGTCCAGATATACCAAGACGAATCATC
Organism: Hyperolius riggenbachi; assembly: GCF_040937935.1. NCBI lineage: Eukaryota > Metazoa > Chordata > Amphibia > Anura > Hyperoliidae > Hyperolius > Hyperolius riggenbachi. The sequence continues at coordinate 368,040,044 of NC_090646.1, forward strand.
CTAGGACCTCACGGAAAATCTCACTGACCAGCTCCTGGAAGACAGCAGGAGCGTTACATAACCCGAAGGGCATAACAAGGTACTCGTAGTGCCCGTCAGGTGTGTTAAATGCCATCTTCCATTCGTCACCCTCCCTTATGTGTACCAGGTTGTATGCCCCTCGGAGATCGAGTTTAGAAAAGACACATGCATCAGTAACCTGGGAGAACAAGTCGTCAATTAACGGGTGTGGGTAACGATTCTTTATGGTAATTTTATTCAGTCCTCGATAATCTATACAGGGGCGAAGCCCACCGTCTTTTTTATTTAACAAAAAAGAACCCTGCTCCGGCCGGAGACTTAGAAGGACGGATAAAACCTTTGGCAAGGTTTTCTTTAATGTAGTCTTGCATAGCGAGTTTTTCTGGAGTGGACAGGTTATACAAATGACCTCTAGGAGGCATACAATCAGGCCTTAACTCAATGGGGCAGTCAAAACTTCTGTGTTTGTGGAGGAAGTTTGTCTGCCAACTTAGGACAAAACACATCAGCGAATTCAGCATATTGTGCAGGTAACCCTTCTATCTGAATCCTGGTGGTGCAAACAGCAACTTTCTCCATAGAATGATGATGGCAAAAGGAGGACCAGCTAAGCAACTGGCCGGAGCTCCAATCTATCTGAGGAGAATGCTTTTTCAACCACGGCATCCCAAGGATTACAGTAGAAGTGGCCATTTTAAGTACAAACAATTGTATTTGTTCTCTATGCAATACCCCCACATGACATAACAAACTCGGAGTCTGAGACAGGGGATGGTTCCCTTGAAGTGGAGAGTCATCCACTGCAGTGAGAACAATCTGTCTGTCTAAGGGAAGCAGGGGAATCCCCAATTTCTTAACAAAATCGTAATCTATAAAATTGGCGGCAGAACCCGAGTCTATAAATGCCTGGGTAGACCGGACTTGATCTTCCCAGGAAATAGAACAAGGGAGTAGTAAACGAATATCAAGTAGAGGTAACACTGGCTTGCCTAGGGTAGTACCTCTGGCTACTCCTAGGCGGCAGAGTTTTCGGCCTTTTTTAGGACAGTTCTGTACTATATGGCCCTTTTCTGCGCAATATAGACAGAGCCCTTCCAACCGTCTCCGATTTTTAGCAACCTCTGACAATTTAGAATGTCCGATCTGCATCGGCTCATCTTGAGGAAGAGAAGGGGTAGGAGAGGTGATGGGAACAGACCTCACAGGGCGTTTACCACGAGCTTGCCTCTGATAACTAATACGGTGATCTATTCTTACTGCAAGTGAGATCGCATCATCAGCGGTCTTGGGTTCAGGGTGACTTAGCATTACATCCACAATGGGGTCGGATAACCCAGATAAAAAACAGTCTAATAAAGCAAACTGTCCCCACCTATCCGATACTGCCCACCGTCTAAACTCTGCAGCGGTCTCTGCGGTGTTATGTCCCTGCCTGAGATGTTTAAGTTTCCTCTCAGCAGTGACTGCGATATCTGGATTGTCGTATATGATAGCCATTGATTTGAAAAAATTCTGTACAGAAGATAATGCCTCATGACCAGTAGGAAGACTGTAGGCCCATGTCTGTGAATCTCCTGATAGAAGTGTCTTAATGAACATTACCCTCTGACTCTCAGTCCCTGATGAGACAGGTCTCATCTCAAAGTAAGAGAGGCAACGGTTCCTGAAATTCTGAAAATCAGATGTGTGCCCTGAAAATTTCCCTGGCATGGGCATTCTAGGCTCTATAACTGGAGGGGACTGCACTGGTCCAGTTGCAGTCTGGAGGGTGCGGACCACCCCAGACAGCTGGGTGATCTGAGTCTGTTGGGTATTGACCAATACAGTAAATTATCCACTGCTGTGGTCAAGGCCCCAACCTGGTTACACAGTGCGTCCATAGACATTTTGGTCTGCTGTTCTGTAATGATTTGTGTCAGCAAAGAACAGAATTCTGATTATTTGGTGATCTGCAGTATCACCTATAATGCAGATATCTACCTGATTATATGGTGATCTGCAGAATCACCTATAATGCTGGTATATAATAAGCTGATGTGACAACAATAGCAATGAGTGATTGGTGCAACAGTAGTACTGAAAGTATTGGCAATACCTCACCAGAGGAGCTGGTGGGTACTAACAGTACAATATCCCTCACCAGAGTCAAGGGCCCTCTGGTGGGAGAAGAGTGGTCAGACAGATCAGGTTTGGTTACAGTAGAATTAATAGCTTTGGCAATACCTCACCAGAGGAGGTTACTTTGTTACTAATAGTACAGTGCCCCTCACCAGAGTCAAGGGCCCTCTGGTGAGAGTAGAGGAGTCAGACATATCGGGTTCGGCAACAGACAGAGTTTTCCACCTTTTTTAGGACAGTTCTGTACTATATGGCCCTTTTCTGTGCAATATAGACAGAGCCTTTCCAACCGTCTCCGATTTTTCTCAACCTCTGACAATTTAGAATGTCCAATCTGCATCGGCTCATCCTGAGGAAGAGAAGGGGTAGGAGAGGTGATGGGAACAGACCTCACAGGGCGTTTACCATGAGCTTGTCTCTGATAACGAATACGGCGATCTATTCTTACTGCAAGTGAGATCGCATCATCAACGGTCTTGGGTTCAGGAAATTCAGGACAGTACAAAATCAGGAGGCAGAGACAGAAAGGTTAAGCAAGCAGAGTCAGCAGCAGGATCTGATGGGCAGAGGTACAAAGTCACTAAGCAAGAGAGTAGTCAGAACGAGCCAGAGTCATATACAAATAATAACACAGTAATGTAAATCTTTAAGGCTATCAACAATTCCTATCTTGTGTGAAATCCCCGGTTTCCTCCCGGATTAAAGCACACTGGAACTATCTAAAAGTCTGAGCGATAACACAGAGTATTCGCAACAGCAGACAAGTTGCGAGTGATTCAGCTAGGCTATTGAAGCAGAGGAGACCCTTCAGGCACGCGCTCCTCCTATCAACCAATGAGGAGCAGCGAACGTCTCCTCTGACGTCAGCTGACGCGCCTCCTCCCCGTATAAAGGTCCTGTCTGTGCGCGTGCGCACGCGACAAAGCAACCCTATGTGCAACTGACAGACCCGTCCTTGGCGTGCTAGACGCCTGAGGCACGGATACATTGCTAAACAGGGAGCTGGAGGCAGCTGCGGTGGTAGCGCTGTTCACCGCCGCTGCCTCTCCAGCTTTTGTTACAATCGGATAGTTAGGTGAAAAACTAACTATAACAAGTAACTTGCCTATATATGTTACCTAAAGTTTAGATAGTTTACACAGCATATCTATCTGCAAACAGCTTCAACAGAATATGATTATTTCTTCCTGTGATACAATGAGGGCAGCCATGTTCTGTTTGTCACAGGCTGCTATCAGCTATCAGGAGATGCTATCAACTTGCCTCTGTGTAAATTCACCTACCTCTCCTCCTCACCTCTGCCTCTGAAATCTCTGGCTAGTAACACCTCCCCCTCCTCCTGCCCAGACTGAGCTCCCATAAGCCCTTGCTACAGTGCCAAGGCACTGTGAAATGCTGTGGGCGAGGCTTGTTTAGTTTATAGGGAATAAGAGTATTAAAACAAAACAAAAAAAGTATTTATCTTGAGGAATGCCCGATAAACTATATGAAAGGAACACAATTATGCAATGAGTAAAAGTTTATCTCGGATCCACTTTAATCCATTCTGCATGTGGTGCCCTAAAAACTGCAAGCACAGTGTGCAATTGGGGATAACTGTATGAAAATTTACTAGAGGCCTGAGCACACTGCTGCATTTAAAAAAAAACGCATGCATTTTTCAAGCGTTTTTGAAATGTGTTTGATGCGTTTAACACGTTTTAACTTGTTAAAACGCCCCAAAACGCATTAAAACATCTGAAAACGCATATCAAATACACTTGAAAAATGCATGCGATTTTATAGGGTTTTTTTTTAAACGCAGCAGTGGGCTCATGCCCTAAAGGTGGCCACTAATGATCCAATCTTTTTCATCCAATTTTACCAAATTATGTATTATAAAGGTAAATTGAGTGAACATATTAAATAGATAATTTAGGCAGTCTTTTATATTACATAGAAATGGTTGGATGAAAAAGATTGGATCATTAGTGGCCACCTTAAAGGGAACCAGAGATGAACGTTTCACACAAAATAAACATATCAGTTGATAGCTTGTAAAGAATAAATGCTCTACCTGATAATTTCGCCCCTCTGCTGTGCCTTTTTTAGTGTTTTTTATCCAATATTGGTCCAGGAAAAATCAAATATGGCCACCAGCTCAAATCCCTTCTGCTTCCGGGTTATGAGTTATTCTGGATGTGCTGTCTAGGCTATATGAGACTAGGCTGCTATCTAGGCTATATGAAAAAGGCTACAGCCTTTCATCTGTGTGCTTTCATTTTGGTATGATCTGCAGCTCCCTGTAGGAAGTCTCTCTCATAGGAATGAAACTGCAGTCATCATCAGTATCTATGCTGAGAGCACACAGATCATATTGCAGGCTTGCAGCCACACATGTCTGTATCAAAGATTCTCTCTCAGCAGCAGCAGCCCCTCCCATGTCATCACAGCTCTCAGTATGCAAAGCAGGAAATTTGAGCCAGGAGGTGGCAGGCTTGGGCTTGAAAAGACTCCACAGAAGAGTGACTCAGCTATAATGATTCCAGGTCAAACCTAGACTGAGCCAGTCATGGATTCTTATCACAGCTGATAATAGACTAATTAGGCAGATAAGAATGAAACTAAAAGCAGGGTAGGTGTTTACTGTCATGTTCCCACTGATAAATGTAATAAAATACATGAGGGTGCTTCGTCTCTGGTTCTCTTTAAGGGCTGGTTTCCACTAGGGGATTCACTGTGTTTCCCCACAAATGCAAATTCGGATGGGGAAGCACAGCCAATTGAAATTAATAGGCTGCTGTCTGATTCACATGTAGGGGAAAAAAAACAGACAGCATGAAATCAAAAAATTGTGTTGCACATGCAAATTCTGATGCATTTTCACATCACAGCAAGTGACGATATGTGCCTCATAAGATGCATGCTGAAACAGTGGAAACGGGCCCTAACCAAATGTCAAACTAGTCAAAAACATCTTATCTGCATACCGAAGCTTGGTTGGGTGATGAACACCTTTGAAAAACACAGCAACAACAGGAGCCCAATAGCACAATATGTCACGTTTTTCAGAGGAAAAGAGCTTCAGAAAGAAATATACTCAAAAAGGTGGGTTGCCTGAGTGCAACCAACCACATGGAGCAGGTGGAGAACATAAGCCTGTCTCCAATGAAGTACCTCCATTGATGGCTGGATGTAAAGCTGACCATACACTAGGCCAATTCCCCGCCGATCGACAGCAGATTCAATCGCTGGAATCGAATCTGCTGTCAAATTGTTAACGTTAACGCTAAATTTCGATCTATTTCGTCCCGAAATAGATCGGTCCCATCGATCGCTCCGTGCGGGAAATTACCGCGGGTAGGGAGCGTGTCGCTAGCGGCGTTCGAGTGCCCGACGACCGACGCAATACAGCTGCAATACATTACCTGCTCCGCCGGCGCGACTTCCCAGGTCTCCGCTGTCTTCTTCTCCGCGCTGGTCTCCGGGTCCGGGCAGGCTTCACTTCGTCCTGTCCCGGCAGGAAGATTAAACAGTAGAGGGTGCTCTACTGTTTAAACTTCCCCCAGACAGGAAAAAGTGAAGCCTGCCGGACCCGGAGACCAGAGCAGAGCGGAGAACAAGACAGCGGAGACCGGGGGGAGTCGCGCCGGCCCGAGCAGGTAATGTATGCGGCGGGTGGGGGGGGGGGAGAACGGCGGCAGCACCACCACCACCTCAGATTGTGAACGGGTTTCAGGCTGAAATCGATTCACAATCTGTTTGCACTAAAGGCAGCCATACGATCCCTCTCTGATCAGATTCGATCAGAGAGGGATCTATCTGTTGGTCGAATCTGATGGCAATTCGACCAGTGTATGGCTACCTTAAGGTTGTCGCAGTCTTGGAAACAAAAGGAACTAGTACTACAAGTGTAAAGGTAGCCATACACTGGTCGATTTGCTATCAGATTCGACCAACAGATAGACCGCTCTCTGATCGAATCTGATCAGAGAGGGATCGTATGGCTGCCTTTAGTGCAAACAGATTGTGAATCGATTTCAGCCTGAAACCGTTCACAATCTGAGGTGGTGGTGGTGGTGCTGCCGCCATTGCCCCCCCCCCCCCCCCGCAATCTGGCAATCTGTAGTGGTGGTGGTGCTGCCGCCGCTCCCCCCCCCCCCCCCCCGCATACATTACCTGCTCCGGCCGGCGCGACTCCCCCGGTCTCCGCTGTCTTCTTCTCCGCTCTGGTCTCCGGGTCCGGCAGGCTTCACTTCTTCCTGTTTGGGGGAAGTTTAAACAGTAGAGTGCCCTCTACTTTTTAAACTTTCTGCCGGGACAGGAAGAAGTGAAGCCTGCCGGACCCGGAGACCAGCGCGGAGAACAAGACAGCGGAGACCTGGGGAGATGCGCCGGCGGAGCAGGTAATGTATTGCAGCTGTATAGCGTTGGTCGTCGGGCACTCGAACGCCGCTAGCGACGCGCTCCCTACCCGGCGATCAACGGTAATTTCCCGCACAGAGCGATCGACGGGACCGATCTATTTCGGGACGAAATAGATCGAAATTTAGCGTTAACGTTAACGATTTGACAGCAGATTCGATCCCAGCGATCGAATCTGCTGTCGATCGGCGGGGAATCGGCCTAGTGTATGGCCAGTTTAAAAGAAAGGAAAATCCCAATCGAGAGCCCCCAATAGTGTATTATTGATGATAAAGGAATGCCAAGGTAGCAGCAAATAGAAATATACTCACAAGTATGGGTTGCCGGGTTCAGGCAACCACATAAAACACTTATGGGGATATTAGGCCTGTCCCCACTGAGGCTAAAAAGTCGCTCTCTGTAGAAGGAAAGAAGGAGTGTTCACCGATCCACCAGGTGGATAACAATAATTGCAATGGACACAGAGGTGCCAGCAGAGTAAAAATTGATCATAAGTAAATCAGATAAAAGTGGGGGGGTGGGGGGATTCAAAGATGGACTTTCCTCCCCAAAATCAAACACAACCACTATGTATGGTTTAAACACAATTTAATTCGTGCTCCAGAACAAATGTAATGCATTGTGCGGGTCTCTAGCCCGCTTCTTCAGGCAATAATTCAGATAGGAGTAACTCAGAAGTTGTGTAGACAAGTACAGCGCCTCTGTACAGTGGCGCTGTACTTGGCTACACAACTTCTGAGTTACTCTGTACAGAGGCACTGTACTTGGCTACACAACTTTTGAGTTACTCTGTACAGAGGGACTGTACTTGGCTACACAACTTCTGAGTTACTCTGTACAGAGGGACTGTACTTGGCTACACAACTTCTGAGTTACTCTGTACAGAGGCGCTGTACTTGGCTACACAACTTCTGAGTTACTCTGTACAGAGGGACTGTACTTGACTACACAACTTCTGAGTTACGCTGTACAGAGGCGCTGTACTTGGCTACACAACTTCTGAGTTACTCTGTACAGAGGCATACTGTACTACTTGGCTACACAACTTCTGAGTTAATCCTATCTGAATTATTGATTGAGGAAGCGGACTAGAGACCTACGAAACGCGTTGCATTTGTTCTGGAGTACGAATTAAATCTTGTTTAAACCATACATAGTGGTTGTGTTTGGTTTTGGGGAGGTAAGTCCACCCTTTCCCCCCAACGTTTATCTGTTTGAACTTATGATCAATTTTTACTCTGCTGGTGCCTCTGTTTCCATTGGAATTATTGTAGTACAAGTGGCACAGTCACTGTAGACTGTAACTTCCTCCCCTTTCTAGAAGGAGGGGGAGCTAGCACAACATGGGTGAAGGGGCACCCTGGGCACCTCTTCACCCTTGCTGTACGATCTGATCTGCATGCTTGTTCAAGGTATAGGGCTAGAAGTAAAAACACAGAATTGTTGGAAATGCTAGATCAGAGGATTATCAAAGAAAAGGTTTTAACTTTAAAGTGTACCCGAGGCGAACCTCGAGTACAAAAAGACATAATTACCTGAGGAAAGGGAACCCTCTGGATCCTATATAGGGGCTTCTCACACTGCCCTCCGGACCAGTTACCAACTGCATAACCCCCTCCCCCCCAAAAAAAACCCCAACAAGGGCTTCCTTAGATGCAAGCAAGGCCGCATAGCACCTGCGCAGTGAGCTGGAACATGCACAAGTTGCTCTGTGCAACTGCAGAGACTCAGCCCCACTTGTGCCAGAAGAGGCGCGCAGCCTCAATGTTCCGAAAGTTCCTGGGCAGTGGTGGAGGTCCGGAGAACAGTGCTGGAAGCCTCTGGAAGTCCCAGAGGCTTCCCTCTCCTTAGGTATGGACTTGCTTTTTCACCTGAAGGGGAAACCTCAGGTTTGCTTTTTAACTTTTACTTGTTAAAATCTATAGAAACAGAATCAGAAAAAAAGAGCCAGTAATACAAAAAGACATAACTACTAAGCAAACCAAATGTTTCACTGAAATGGTAATAAAAAGAAATGAATAACATTTAGTAAAGGGAATATAATATTCACCGTACTTCAGTAATAACCTCAGTAAGGTGCATAAACAGTTCCCTTTAATTAATATTGAATGATAAAATTAATACCTGCTGTTAATGCACAGAGAAGCAAAAGTCTTGTCATCTGCAGCTTCATGATTTCATCCAGCTGTCTGCAGTCTGGTACTCAGCATTACGCAGCTCTGCATGAGAATAGAATAGTCTGGTCACTGCCTCCTTCTTAGCCTCACTGGACCAAGACTTTGATGTCACAGTCACAGAACACTCCTCTGTAGTTTCTAACTGAGGCTGATTAATACAGTGAACTTAATCTGTACAGTGCCAAAGCATCCATTGACATGAAAACATTAAGATTGCACCCGGCCAAATGAGAACACAAGGTGACACAGGAACATAGTAAACTGAGCAGTCATGTGTCAATTGCATTGCGTCACAACAGACAATATCTTCGCATTCCAATGCAATGATAGTCCTATCAGGCTTTTTCTCATTGAGCAATCTGTGCGTTTGGGTAACGCGTGCATTTACAGTGAGAGTGAAGCATACTTAAATTGTACAGTATGCTTCACTGTATATTAACGCACATTGTGACTTTTTGGCATTGTTGTAATAGTATTGCAATGCATACATGTCGAAAGCATCTTTAATAAACAAAACCCCGTACAGTTCTTTCAAGCAAAGAAATTGCATGAAAAGCAACCAGTACTAAAAATGGTAGATTTGTAGAACTAAACACAAGTATTTTAATGTAGGAAAAAAAAAACCTCAGCGCATGGGTCCCAAGGGGCTGCTAGACCCCCTTTTTGTTAGCCCACTCTTCCTATCTGCAACCTAGGAATGTTGATATTAGGGTTGAACTTGAATTTTTCCAATAATTTTAGCATAAAATTTTAATTTTTTCCTAATTGGAAATTTTCACAAAAATAAAATGACATTTTCACAAGATCCCCATTTGTTCAAAACCTTTTTGAAAAAAAGTTTTCTTATGCCCACAGACTTCAGTGCATTGGTGAAAATGTGTTTTTTTCTTTCTTTGTTTTCTCTCATGAAGGACAGTCTTATTCCTTTGTGTGTGAACAATTAGCTGGAATCACATTTTTCAGAAAATAAGAGGGTGCGTTTGTTCTATTCTGATTCAATAATTGTAAAAGGTTTATGTAAAAAAATTGCAGGTGTAGGACAATAGATGGAAGGCAAGCATTAGGGACTTTAGACCTGCTCCTTAGCAGGTCTGTGCTAATGCTCATGCATCGCTTCCTGCTAGTGATGGTAGTTACGAGAAATTTAGATGACACAGCGTGACCGCGGTGGAGAGGAGTGGGCTTAACTTACCTATGCCACCACCTATAGCTGATGCATTTCACTCGTGGTCCACATAACTCCACTGCTTGTAGGTTAGGGGAAGGAAGTAGTGGAGTTTAGCGATGGCTCTAACCTCCGATTTTCGGTTCGCAAACATCGGACGTGAACATGCGAAAAAAGTTCGGGTTCGCGCAACCTTTTCAACCGCAATACACTTCAATGGGGATGCAAACTTTGAAAACTATAAACATTTATGCTGGCCACAAAAGTGATGGAAAAGATGTTTCAAGGGGTCTTACATCTGAGTTTTGCTTGGAGGAATGGGATACACGCAAAAAGTCCCGGGGAAAAAATCTGGATTTGACGCACAGCAGCGTTTTAAGGGCAGAAATCACATTGCATGCTAAATTAGAGGCCTAAAGTATTTAAAACATCTTGCATGTGTATACATCAATCAGGTAGTGCAATTAGAGTATTGCTTCACACTGACAGACCAAACTCACTGTGTAACGCACCGCAAACAGCTGTTTGTGTAGTGATGGCCGTGCTGGACTGGTGCGCACGATGGCGAGAGTGCAGGCGATGACGGTTTTCAAGCCCATATGGTCCGGCTGAGGTAGCTCAATGACAGAACATCAGTGACTGTCCAGCTGATTGAATTTGGTATGTCCACAATGAAGCAAGGACCTTATTATCTTGAGTGTAATAAGTGCTGTGCTGCCACAGGTTTTAAGGAATCATCTGCTTCTGCTGAGAATTGATCCCACAACTCTTCCTCCTGGTTCCTGTTCCAGTTCACGCTCCTCCACAGCTTGATCCACCACTCTACGCATGGCACGCTCCAGGAAGAAAGCATATGGGATCAAGTCGCTGATGGCGCTTTCACTGCGACTCACCAGGTTTGTCACCTCCTCAAATGGCCCCATAAGCCTGCAGGCATTTCGCATGAGTGTCCAGTACTTCGGCCAGAACATCCCTATCTCCCCAGAGCGTGTCCTTTGACTGTAGTTGTAGAGATACTGTTTGACGGCCTTCCCCTGTTGTAGCAGGCGGTTGAACATCAGGAGCGTTGAATTCCAGCGAGTCGGGCTATTGGAAATCAAACGTCTCACCGGCAATTTGTTTCTCCGCTGACATCCTGTAAGCCTGGGTACTTAGACACAAATCTCTGAATTATGAGATTCAGCACATGTGCCATGCAGGGTACATGTGTCAACTTTCCCAAATTCAAAGCAGAAATGAGATTGCTGCCGTTGTCACACACCACGTTGTCGATCTCCATTTGGTGCGGGGTCAGCCACTGATGCACCTGTTTGTTAAGAGCAGCCAGGAGAGCTGCTCCAGTGTGACTCTCCGCTTTGAGGCAAGACATGTCAAAGATGGCGTGACACCGTCGTACCTGGCATGCAGCATAGGCCCTGGGGAGCTGGGGCTGTGTAGCTGGAGAGGAGATCGCAGCACCAGTAGAGTTGAACTGCCACTCGGACAAGGTGGAGGAGGATGAGGACAGCGAAGAGGATGTAGCAGGAGGTGAGGAGGTGGCAGCAGGCCTGCCTGCAAGCCGTGGAGGTGTCACAAGTAGGTCCGCTGCATAGCCACGTACTCCCTGCTTGCCAGTGGTCACCAGGTTGATGGGCTGTGTAAGTAATGTACCTGCCCTGACCGTGCTTAGTGGAACAGGCATCCGTGGTCAGATGGAAGCTTGACCCAACGCTGTGTGCCAGAGATGACACCACTTGCCTTTCAACTTCATGGTACAGTTTGGTTATCAACTTTTTAGAGAAATAATTGCGGCCTGGTATCTTCCACTGCGGTGTCCCAATGGTCACACATTTTTGGAAGGCCTCAGAGTCCACCAGCTGGTATGGTAACAGCTGGCGAGCTAACATTTCCGCCAAGCCAGCTGTCAGACGCCGGGCAAGGGGGTAACTGGCAGACATTGGCTTCTTCCGCTCAAAGATTTCCCTCACGGACACCTGGCTGCTGCTGTGTGCAGAGGAGCAGGAACCGCTCAAGGTGAGAGGCGGAGGGGAGGAGGGTGGCTGTGATTGTGAAGGTGCAAGTGAGAAAGCGGCTGAAGATGATGCACCTAAAGGAGGAAGAGGAGAAGGAGGGTGGCTTTGCTTTTGTGTGCTGCTTTTCCTCTGGTGCTCTTCCCATTGCAGTTTGTGCCTTTTCTCCATGTGCCTTCATAAGGCAGTTGTCCCTACGCAGCTGTTGGCCTTTCCACGGCTCAGTTTTTGCCAGCAGAGAGAACAGATGACATTGCTCTGATCTGAGGCAGACACACACCAAAATTTCCAAACCGCTGAGCCCCCCTGGGGTGATGGCACTATGTTGTCATCAGCAGCTGACGTTGAAGGGTACGTTGGCTGGCTGTCCATAGGTGGCGATACATGGCGCCAGACACTGCCACCAGCTGTTTCTGAAGACGAGCTCCCCCTACTTCTTTCAGCAACTCATCTCCTCCTACTCCTCTCTGACTCCCCCTCTGAACTGTCCCCTTGGTCATCTTGTCTCTTAGGATCCCACATGGCATCCGTATCATCATAATCATCATAAGCACCCTCCCCAGCTTTGCTTGCCTCAGACACCTCATAAACGGCACCAACAGCAGGTACTTAATCATCCTCCTCCTCACACGTTATGTCCATAGTGTCGCCTAACTCAGACTTATGAGGTGGTGTAACTTGCTTAGCGCCTTCATCTTGTTGTAACAATAATGTCTGTGAATCAGTTAATTCCCCACCAAATAACTCCTGCAAAGTGTCAAATGCAGCGGATGTGGCACTTGTAGTAGTGCTGGTGGCTGCAGAAGATGAGGTGTTCTGTGTTAAATGGTCAACCACGTCCAGACAATCTTGGGAGTTGATGGGAAGTGCCATCTTCTGAGCACTATACTTTGGGCCAGGGCCGCACGAAATCACGTCAGCACGACCTCGAACAGACCTGCCGGTGGCCTGCCTCTGGCTCTGCCTGTTGTTTTGTCCATATCAGGGGGGGGGGGGGGGGGAAGTGAAATGTATGCAACGACTTGACTAATAGAATGTGCAGTCATACAGGTGCAGTGAAAGGTATGAAGTGACTGGTATTACAATACAATGTGCAGCTGTCACACAGGTGCAGTTAACAGGTATGCACGGACTGATATATTACACAGCGTGTGGTCACACAAGTACTGTGAACAATTATGCAATGACTAGTATTACAAATTTGCAGCTGTCACGCACACAGGTACCGTGAACAGGTGCAGTGACTGGTATATAACACTGCTTGCGGTCACGTAGGTAGGTAGGTGCACTGAACAGGTAGGTATGCAGTGATTGGTATTACAAATGTGCAGCTGTCACACACACAGGTACCGTCAACAGGTGCAGTGACTGGTATATAACACTGCTTGCAGTCACGTAGGTAGGTAGGGAGGTGCACTGAACAGGTAGGTATGCAGGGATTGGTATTACAAGTTTTCAGCTGTCACACACACAGGTACCGTGAACAGGTGCAGTGACTGGTGAATAACACTGCTTTCGCTCATGTAGGTAGGTAGGTGCACTGAACAGGTGGGTATGCAGTGATTGGTATTACAAATGTGCAGCTGTCACACACAGGTACCGTGAACAGGGGCAGTGACACTGCGTGCGCTCATGTAGGTAGGTGCACTAAACAGGTGGATATGCAGTGATTGGTATTACAAATGTGCAGCTGTCACACACACAGGTACGGTCAACAGGTGCAGTGACACTGCGTGAGCTCATGTAGGTAGGTAGGTAGGTAGACTGAACATGTGGGTATGCAGTGATTCCTGGTCAACACACTGTTAAATTGTAATATCACCCACTTGAGCCATAGGGAAACATGGACATTACCTTGCACATTCAGTTGTAAACTGACAGCAACTGGTATATTTCAGTTCTGACAAAATATTGTCAGAATTGGAAGGGATCACTGTAGGCAGAAAATGGTGAGCTTCTGAGAGGAACTGACGGTGAGGTTAGTATGTAATATTCATTTACGGCTACATCATGTGTTTATTTTAAATAATTTTACTCACTTCAGGTTCCCTTTAAGACCGTCTCTGGTATTATACTCCTCCAAAGCGCCTTGAGCTCCACTTTCAGCAGCTAAAGTGCTCAAGCTGTGTCCTATTCAATCACTGCATTTGAGCGACGTACTCCAATGTGCAAAACAGCTACCAGGTAAGCCACACCCATGAGTATCCATCGATTAGGACAGTACACACATACTTTGCATCTCAAACCCTCTCTGAGCTTCACCACCCCCCAATTTAAAGCAAACAAACTCAGAGATATATGGAATCTGCCATAATGTCTTGCCATAACATTAGTGTCTATGATTGGCTATAACTTGTGAGGCCAGGTTTCAAATTGGTGGATGTTGGGATAAAGGTTAGGCATTATGATGCAGCGCAGCAATACGTACTCAAAAATCTTGAGCATCTTACCTGCCTGTGTGCCTGTATTGAAAAATGTGCGACACTGCAGTGTTCTGTTTATGGAGAAGCCATGCTGGTGGATTTGTCTGCCATGCGTATGTATAGCAAGCACACGTAACACAGAGAGCAAAGAGCCTGCCTTTATGAGCTTCACAAACTGACAGATGTGCTTAAAGTAATTTTAATGAAATTGCCAGCAGTAATAGACAGCTTGATGAGCAATGACAGCATGGATTTAAAAACTAAAAGTGATCTCAACATCTCCTTAAAGCCTTTGCAAACTGTAATTTAAGTAGCAAGAAAATATAGCTCATTAAATGATGGATCACTTGTCTGCTCAGTAGCAGTCAAAGCAGCTGTGTGTGGGGAATGATTTTTCCCCTTCTGTACTATAGCAATTTTCACCTGTCAGCGCTCCTCCCATTCATTCGCCAATAACTTTATATCTACTGATCACAAAGAAATGATCTATAGCTTGTTTTTTCACCACCAATTAGGCTTTCTTTGGGTGGTACATTTAGCAAATAATTATTTTATTCTAAATGCATTTTAAATGGGAAAATTAAAAATAAAAAAAATTGAAAAAATTAATTTCTAAATTTTCGGCCATGATAGTTTTAAAATAAAACGTTCTACTGTGGACAAGACCCACACATTTTATTTGCCCATCTGTGCCAGTTATTCCAATATTTTATTTGTAATAAAGTGTATTTTTTCCTGTTTTGCAGCCATCACTAATTACAAGCCCATAATTGCAAAAATAACAGTAATATTCCCCCATGACATACATATTAAAAAAAAAGTTCAGTCCCTAAGGTAACTATTTATGTACTTTTTTTAATTGTCTTTTTTGAATATGTTAATGTTTTAATTGGGTAACTATGGAAGAGTGGGGGAGGTAAGGGGTTACATTTTAATGGTATGTGTAAGGTTTATAAATAAATAAATATGCATGTAGATGTAATTCTACTTTTTGGCCACAGGATGTCCCCACACATTTTGTTCCTGCGCATACTGTTAGTACGCGAGAACAGGAAGTAACGCGTGTATGTGTTTGTTACAATCACCACAGGCATCTCATTGATGCCGACGATCATTGATACGGCTACTAAGATCAATGAATAGGAACTGTGCTCTCCATTCACTGATCTCCCCACTAACGGGAGGCAAGGAGAAGGCATGCAGGAGTGAGCACGCGGCGGCCATTCGCTGCAATAGACGAATATCTATGTCCCTGGGCAGGAACTGAAGTCCTACAGGACGTAGATATACCATCTTTAAACACTTAAGTGGTTAAACATTTTCCTTGTAATCATAAAGCATCACTGTAAAGTTTTGTATTTTTTTTAAAGTTTACATTCATTTTTTATCTTCTTAAAGGGAAGGTTCAGGGAACTCTTGAAAAAAATACAGCCCGTCCTCCGGGCTGTACTGCGCAGGCGCAGAACTCCGATGACGTCAGCGCGCCGGCGTGGGACGCAGAAGAGCCCGGCCATGGAGCGCAGAAGAGCCCGACCTGGCAGCCGGCCTGGCCAGGTCGGGTCGGCCACCGAAGACGACCGGAAGCCTCTGGAGCGGCGGCGAGGGCACCTCCTGCCTGCCACGGGCTGGAGGAAGCCTCAGGTAAGTGGATAGGGATTTTTATTTTTTTCAAGGTTTCCCTGGACCTTCACTTTAAGGCAGGCAGCACATGGCAATTTTACTGTTACTACTGCCGGGGGAGCATGGCCTGTTAACCCACTAGCGCCAAATGCGTTACCATAGCAATGCCCTCGTTAACCAGGTAAGACGTGTAGTGCTAATGGGTTAACGTGTGGTTCTCCCCATGTTAGTAACAGAAAAAGCCATGCCTGAACATGGCAACTGCACTGTTGCATCAGGCCCTTTGAACATGGCATGGTTGTTGGTGCCAGAGGGACTGGGCTGAGTTTTTCAGAAACTGCTGATCTACTGGGATTTTCACTCATAACCATCTCACTCAATATATATATATATATATATATATATACACATATATATATATATATATATATATATATATATATATATATATATATATCTATCTATCTATATATATATATCTATATATATATATCTATATCTATATATATATATATATATATATATATATATATATCTATCTATATCTATCTATCTATATATATCTATATCTATCTATATCTATATATATATCTATATCTATATATATATATATATAATATGTGAGAGGTCAGAGGAGAAAGAACAGAACTGTTCAAGAATAGCGATGGCTAAACATTCCACCAGGAGAACAGTTCCCGGCGAACTTCCACTGTTCGCATTTAATGCAGACTTTTTTGTCAAAGGTTTGCATTCGCATTTAACATTAAAGTTAATGGTCGCCAACTTTAGCGGTTAATAGCAAAGCACCCTAGAAACACCAGGATATGTTGAGGACAGTGGGAACGAGAGGAAAATCATTTTTTCAAAAGACCTTGTACTTTTGGATAAAATCGATTTTAAGATTAGAGGAAAAAAAGTCTATATTTAAATGCGGTAAAATGACAGATAATGTATCAACATGTACTGTATATAAACGTAATTTATATCTATATATATATATCTGTGTGTGTCTGTGTGTTCAGAGTGTGGGAGATCCCCACAAAATTGAGGTGGGGTCCCCCCTTTGAGCCATACAGGCTGGGATAGCCAGAATGAAAAGATTTATGTTGGCAGCAGCCGGTAGAGATCATCTATCAATATAACGAGGCTATTGGCGTGGGACTTTTCTGGGGATATTTGCTTGGGAACTTTTTTTTTTTAAAGTGAAGTATTTGTGGTTAAGGACTGTTTTTTGTGGTTGTTTTATTTCAATTTAACTCTTTATGGAAATAGGTAAGGGGTACTTTGTACCCCTATACTCATTTCATCTAGGGAGGGGGCTGGCATCTGGGGGTCCCCTTTTTGAAGGGGACTCCCAGATGCCACAGTTAACCCTCCCCCCCAGGGCATCATCACCCCCCCCCACCTCCTCTTGGGGCACCGGAGTTGGGAAAGTGCCCCTTGTCTATGGATCGGACAAGGGCTCTGGGGGAGGCTTTCTCCTCCAGAGCCTCCCATATCACATGGATATTGCAGGCTGGTAAAGCTCAGGGTGCAAAGCTGCACGCGGCCGTAGCTCCACATTCTGGCTCTCCCAGCCTGCATGGGTGACAAGGGGTTAAAAAGGCTCAGGAGGGGGTCCCCACATTTTTTTTTGGGGGGGGGGAGGGGGATTTCCAACACTGAACATATAAGAAAAAAATACATTTTTATACATGTACCGTATTTTTTGGCCTATAAGACGCAGCTAGGTTTAGAGGATAAAAATATATATTAAACCTTGTGCATCCATGGTGAAGGGGCATGTTGTGAATTATGCCGCCTTTGAACCTCATACCCCCTTGTACCTCTTGTATCTCCCTGTGTCTGTCCCCCTTCTGTCATCCTGTGTCCCCCATGTGTCCGCCTCTGTCCTCATTGTGTCCTCCCTCTATGCTTTTTAGTGTTCCTGTGTCCTTCATTTGTCCCCCTGTATCCTCCTCTGCATGGGCACAGTACAGGGAGTCCCCGACATTGCGGCAGATTGTAGGCTTGTATTGGCAGGTGTTCACAAGACAGGAACTTCCTGCATTTGGACTATAAGACGCAGTGACTTTTTGGGGTGAAAAAGTGAGTCTTATAGTCCAAAAAAACAGTACATCTCATTTTACCACATTTAAATATAGATTTTTTCCCTCTAACTTTAATAGCGATTTTCTCCAACTACAATGTCTTTTTGAAAAAAAAAATACTTTTGTTCTTACTGTCCTAAATGGTTTGCTCAGTGGTGATAAGTGTAAGCTTTTGTAACATGCAAGAGACTAACCCCAAATCCACAGCCAAAGTCTGAAGAACTATCTTCAGTGAAAGAGAAACAGAGCCTTAGATGAAATGGGTAATGCTGGGAATACACGGTTCGTTTTTGCCTTCGTTTAAACCTTCGATTCGTTCGGTAAACGAATCGAGTGTTGAAAACGTATGTGAAAATAGTCATAATCTCATTATAGTTTCGATTAATAGACCCCAAAAACGAACGACTAGTGATCGAACATGTTTGATATTATCTCTCTTTATCCATCTAATCGAGCCATTGGTAGGCTTGATGGCTGTTCAGATCGATTATATATTCGTTTATGCTAGTCCGTCCCTGTAAAAAGGGATTTTCGTTTCGTTTCTTTGCAGCCTTCGATCATTGGAAAAACGAAACCATCAGAATCGGAAAAAAAAACTAAACCGTGGGTGGTGATATTAACCGTATGACTGATTATTTCGGGATCGAAAAGGACAAAAGGCACAATCGAAACGAAGGTTTAAACGAAGGCAAAAACGAACCGTGTATTCCCAGCATAAGGCCTACTGTGAGAGCTTAAATCCACAGATCTGTGGTTAGTTCTCCAAGAGGTTTGGAACAATTTACCTCCCAAATTCCTTGATGAAGATGTGGGTAACTAGAAGTATTGAGGTTCAAAAAGTAAAATGTAGTCAAACCAAATATTGAACTGATAATTTATTATAGAAAAATTGGAAACGTAGCCTTCTCCACCAGCAAGCACACTGCTAATAATAATGACATCAACCTAGTTAATAAAAATGATCATGAAGTCAGAAGTCTCAAACGCTTGACACCACCCCAATGGTAACCATTAACCCCACACCAAAAAAAAATAAAAAAATATAAGAGCCAACTTATGCATGACATTCTGGGACCATGTCCCGCTTTTATTAGTTCAGTACTAAAATATAAAATGTTGAACATATACATTTTAATCAGATACATTTTTCATATTACATAAGAAAATTTCATAACAACAAAAGACAGCTAGTAAGTGGCAAGCTTCATGCAGGACAAACAGCTTTAACAGTTCACACAAAAACAACTGTTGTCCTGGGTAAGATCTGAAGCAAGGGGGATTATGTTACCCAAGGACTGGATATACCCGTTTTTTGTCCTGACAGAGTAAACTTGAGAACACAGCTTGGTTTTATTGGTTATGCACTGCATGCTTCCAAGCAAACAGGCAATGTTGGATTTGTTTTATATTCTTGTCAGAAAGCTCAGTACAAAAGTGATATAAAACAACACTTTATTTAAAAAAACTACGATTTACCAGATAGCAATTCTGGAGAGACTTTGCCAGGTCACACTCACCTTGCAAACTAAGTAGTGTGAAGGGAATCAGAATGAATAAGGTGTAAAGAAGCAATAATGAATGAGGCAAAGCTAAGGGGAGGGAAGCACAGAAGTGTGTTCATGCTAGATCCTCACACTCCTCTGTGCGTCGTTTATTCCTCTCCTCCTCCCCCAACATGCCCATAATCACTCCTTGAAAAATATAACTTTTGGCTAAAGTCAAATTGTTAGACAGAAAGGCAGGCTTTTTGCAATGTTCTCTGCTCTTTCCTACCCTATTCACTCCCCTTAAGAGGAGGAAATGGGAGGGTGATAGGAGGGAACATCGCAGCAAGCCTGCCTCTTCCTGCCTAACAAGTTGACTTTAGCCAAAGGTGAAATGTTTTCTAGAAGTGATAATGGGTGTCGGGCGGACTGAGGAGAGGAACGGACAATGCACCTAGGTATGTGGATCCAGCATGAACAAACTTCTGTTCTTAGCTTAGGCAGCTTTGCCTTAGGTCAGGTATCCTTTAAACAGTCAGTCTTGCTACATACATAAGGTAAAATTGCACAAATAGTTCAGATACTGCAACGTGTGTGACCAGAATAAGTTGCAAGGAAAAAGTCCTTACAATTAATAATTTTACTATCCTTTTTCCCACATACATTTTTGGATAATACCTTTTGATCGATCTACTGTAAAGCAGAAAAAAAAAAACCACAGATTTTTTCATCTGTAGGGAAATGACACTTTTATGCTATTTATTATACATTAAACCACTACTAGTCAATATTCCCTACATCACTCAATGGAATTGGACTGTTTAATGCAGCTCTAATGACAGGGTTATCCAGCTGCTGGCACTCATTGGTTCATGCAATGCAGTTTTAGCATTCTTTCCAACTAAAATCTGTGCTAGTGAAATGTAAAACTACATAACCGTTATGCCAAATATTCAATACTGCTTGTTGTGAATTCAAAGCTTTGGTAACACTCATCGTTTTGAATATGGTCATGTGTGGCCTGTTTACTGAGGATAAAAAAAAAAAAAAAAGCACATTGATGCCGTCAGTGTTCAGACTATGGACATTTACCAAGATTCTCCTAAACTGGAGAACACTGGAAAATATAAGACCTTGTTCACACTAATGGATTTGAATGGCATCGCATTTGTCCTGTGTTTTGGGGAGTTTTTTGTGATTTTTTTCTGCATGTTTAATTGCGCTACTGTTTTGTGTGCAATGTGCAAATCACGTTTAATACAAGCCAATGTAAAAATGCTGGGAAAAAAAAAAAAGAAGAAATTAGTTTTGTGCAAAAATTGAAAATGGCATAGTGTAAACGCTGCCTTAGTGACTCTTTAAACCTGGTCTGTTTTTTTAACAAAAACCTCAAATGCATCCCTCACCTGGATTACTGAGAGTTTAGTGAACCTGCAGGTTGTGTGGCTCTAGGCACCTACACACCCCCAGTATGAACCTTTGTAATAAACCCAGGCCAGGCTTGCAGATCACTTATGTTCTCCAATGATCTCCAGCCTTGGAAAACTGAACTAAGTAAGGCCCATCATTTGCAGCTCAGCTTAGAGAGCATAGACTGGATATTGGAGTATCCCTTTGTCCCGTGGAATGGGCTGGCTAGGGGTGGTCAATGAAATATAAAAAGCTCAGAGTTGATGCAGTATTATGTAAATTTTATGTGCAGCTTAAAAATTTACAAATCGAATTCCACCTCAGTATGACTCGATTGGTCCATTTTCAATTTGCTTGAATTAACATACAAACTATTTGCATGTCATTAACCATCAGTGCAGCTTGTTTATCACAACCTATGTTCCATCTGAATCGAAGCCATTACAGTTCCCTAAATACAGTATGGATGAATGAAAAAAACTCATTCTACCTTGTACATGGGTTCTCTGCCACTTTCCTACACCTCCAATATCCACATTGCAGAAAAACATGAGCAGGAATCAAAGAAAAAGATTGCAAAGCCACAATTAGGCATAAGGGAAACTGCTGAATATGTGCTCACTTTGATCATTTGGACCTGAATCTGCTTTTTAAAAAGCATAATCTTTTGGTTTGCACAAATATTTAGCTGTTCTTGATTGCCCATATATTCCAAACCTGATCTAAACCTCCATCCACTTGATCTCATCTCTGCCAAGTTCTGCATACCCAAATACAATGGAAATATAAAAGAACCATGTCCTTCCAAACATCCAGATCCGGTTGCTTCACAGCCTGAAATGAAGACACGCACAAAAATATTTCTTTCAGATGTATTAAAATGGACCCAAACTAAAAATACAAGATTTCAGAAATAAATTCTATTTTCTAAATTATAATAATAAATAGCAGCCTTTTTTCAGCTGCATGATGACAAATATAAAATATTTTACATTTATTGGAGAAACCCCTCCCTTCCTTTCATATTGCCGGCAAATAATCCGGCAAACTGGTGGAGTAGATAGTGTCCAGCAAAGGAGAAATTGCTAATGGCTGCCACCTGTATAGCCCTAGTTATGCAAAGAGGAGGGTGAAAGGCATGCACTGAAATGCTCATAGGCTTGAAGAAGTGTTTATTTATATTTGCATGTGTCAGAGTGGTGCAACTAAATATTTTGAATTAAAAAAATGTTTGGTTTGGGTCCGCTTTAAGTCAATGCAACTTATAACCACTGGAAGTTACAATAGTAAAAATTTAGGGAAAAAAAACCCCCAGAAAACATATAATAGAATCACTCAGATGGTTAAAGAATCACTCTCTCTAAAGCACCGTATACATAGACATTTCTGTCACCTGGCAGGGATTGGTACTCAATCTTTTGGCCAACAGTGCAGTGCCGACGCTGTAGAGGTAGATCACTAGCTTCCAGGCTAGCAGCATAGAAAAACGTAATACCCCATTAGGTCTCAATAGGGCTTTGCCAGAACATACTTGGAAGGTTCAAGGATAAATGGGTAAAGTTGTTAATGTCAGATAAGAGCAACATTTAATATCAACAACAAACCGCATATCTGATGGAAGATCAAGTCACCTCACCATCCAAAGAACTTCATACCTGCAATAAAGTACAAAGGTGGTAGCATCCTGTTGTGGGAGTATTTCTCTACACAAAAGACTTTGGAACTTTTGAGGATAGAGGGGAAAAATGGATGGGGCAAAATACCATTAAATGCTTGAAACAAAATTTGCTTTACTCTTCCAAAAAATGTTCAGCGTGAAGACGGTTCACCTTCAACCTTGACAAGGATCCAAAGCGCACAGCAATACTGAACACAGAATGCAAATGTTCCTGTGTGGCTTAGCTAAAGCCCAGACATAAACCCTATAGAAAAACTGTGGAATAACTTTAGATTGCAGCCCACTACCACCAACCAATAGGAGTAAGATTGAACAGTTCTGTAAAAAATACTGAACAGTCTTGATGTGCAAAGTTGGTAGAAAAATGTCCTAAGACTCAAGGCAGTAATTAACACATAAGGTTTCAGAAAATAGTGACAAAAGGTGGGTGATACTTTATTTCCTTTTTTTCTTAACTGGTGCTGTTAAATCTTTTACATGGCTGTAACAGGATGCACCAAGTAAGCACAGATCTGAGCACATTTGTTTGGTTTGTGAGTCATTATTTCTGCAGAATGAATATTCTAAAGGAGGCATTTTTTTTCTATACCCACTAGAACACTTCATTGATTTCATCTTGTTTTCAGTTTCATCCCGGATTAATAAATACCTGAGGCAATATAAAAAAAATATATAAATTACCTAAGAAGGTGAAGCCTATGCATCTCTGCAGAGGCTTCCCTCATCCTCCTGGCCACAACCATTGCCATGGGGACTATATCCAACAAGAGCTTGTCGGATAGGTACACGTTGCCGGGCTCCCCACCGTCTACAATTGTGGCTATACTGTGCCTGCCCGACTACAGCCAAGCCTGAGCATAAAGCAGAGGCCGCAGGCATGGCCATACTCACACAGGTGCAGTACAGCTATGGGCAGTGGCGGTGGTCTAGAGGAGGATCCAGAGGCATCCCTCTTCTTACGCATCTTTTTTTTTATGCCGCTTTGGGTTCTCTTCAAGGAATCTCGGCAACCTTGGACACCTGTACATATGCTAGATAGCTGGCTGAGATGGCCCTGACTGACAAGAGTCTAAAATGGGTACAAGGGCTTAAAAGGGATTTAGAGCTGAAGTAAAGGAATGGTTTTATACATACCTGGGGCTTCCTCCAGCCCCATGCGCTTGGATCACTCCCACGCCGCCGTCCTCCTCTGCCTGCAGTGCTGGTACCGGGTTCCCCGCACTTCCGTCAGTCGGGGCCAGTCTACTCCAGAGAACTGCGCCCTCTACACATCTCTCCAGCGGCTGCTGGAGAGATATGCAAATAGTGCACTTCTCCAGCGTAGACTGGCCCCGACTGACGGAAGCGTGGGGACCCGGTATCAAAGCTGCGGGAAGGCTGAGGATGGCAGCGTGGGAGCGATCTGAGCGGATGGGGCTGGAGGAAGCTCCAGGTATGTATAAAACGTTTCCTTTAGTTCAGTTCTATTGAAGTACTGGATGCTTGGGCTCAGCACCCACAGGTTAAGGCACCCGCACCTTGGGTAAGGTGTACCACCTCTTCAACGAATTGTCTTTAGTTCAGTTCCGAGTCCATTTAACCAGCTTAGCGGTATGGACGAGCTCAGCTCGTCCATGACCGCCACGCTGGATTGCTCTTGATTTCCATAATTTTTTTTAAAAAAACATGCAGCTAGCACTTTGCTAGCTGCGTGTTTATACTGATCGCCGCCTCTCGCCACCGATGCGCCGCTACCCGCCACGTAACTGCTTACACAGGAGTGAAGTGTGTCAGCAAAGCTCTATCCTTCTTAAAGGCCTGGGGAGATATACTATATGGAGGTACTATATGCGCAAAGCACTAACATGTGCATTAGTGAATATTCTAATATTGTGTCCGTTCTGTGCTTCTGCAATGGGGAAAATAAGTGATGAGATACATAATATTTTTTACTAGTAAAATTCACTTGATAGCATCTTGCACTGTTTGTGATTTATTTTCTACATGAAGATATGTTTAGTTCCAAAACTAAAGCAGATTTGAGTGCAGTTGCACTTTTTAAATTATCTTTCTACAAGATTTTTTGGGGGGATGGATTGGTATAATTATAAAAAAAAAAAAAAAAAAAAAACACTTACCACAATATAGTGTTACATAAGTGCTGACTTACAATAAAACGCAAGCTCCTTCCACCTAATTTGTTCCGCCCAATTAGTTTTTTTATTTTTTAGTTGGTCGGTGGAGCACATTTTTAACCCTGTTCTAAGTGGCTTCAGGTTGGAGAGCTTTTAACCCACTTTCCCTCTTAGCAAAAGGGTTAAAACGTTGGAATACAGATTTAAAATAAATCGTGTAAGTTTTTAGATGGCCATATACTATATACCAACAACTCAAAACAGCAAATGCCTGCCTGATGGAGGAAAAAAAACAAAACAAAAAAACTGGCTGTTTAAAAAATGTACAGTGTATGGCCTGCTTTAGATTATCTGTGAGATCTGTGATTGCTGTCTGTGCCCCTTTGTGCAGATTCTCTTCATTTTCTTTCCTTGTAGCAAGGTCTCAAGCAGCTATAAAAATCTGACAGATGCTCTAAACTTTCCCCCCTCTAAAAAGTTACAAAAAGCGGTCTACTTTAAATCACACCCGAACTGAGATGATAAAAAGGCTGACATTTATTTCCTTTTAAACAATGCATATTGCCTGGCTGTCCTGCTGTTCCTTTACCCCTAATGCTAGGTACACACAGTGCAATTTTCTGACAGATTTACTGTCAGATCGTAAATTTCCAACATGTCCGATCTGATTTCCAATCGATTTTTCATAGAAAAACATAAATCAGATCGGACTTGTTGGAAATAATCGATCTGACAGTTAATCTGTCACAAAAATGCATTCGTGTGTACCTAGCATGATACTTTTAACCAAAGACCCTGAACAAGCATTCAGTTTCAGATGTTTGACTGATGTCTGACTGAATTGGCAACATTCTTGTTTCAGGTGTGTGATTCAGACACTACTGATGTCAAAGAGATCATCAGGACTGTCAGGCAAATGGCATTGTTTAAAAATGAAATGAATATGGCAGCCTCCATATCCCTCTCAGTTCAGGGCAGGGGTACTTTAACCATGACTCCCGATCTCTAACATGTTGCAAAGCACTACCACAAGATCAGTCACCATACCTGATATTAAGCGGTCATTATGAAACTCTGGGATATTTGCAAGACAAAAACTTTAATGCTGGAAGCGCCAGATGGGGATCATTCCAAAAACAAACATATCGGGATGTCTTCAACAACCTCTTCAGGCTTTGTGAGTAAGTAAGTAAGTGTCTACAATTCCAGTTAATCCAATGATTTCACCTCTGCATAGATAGTTTGAAGGCTCCTACAAGACACAACCCTTTTTTCACCCGTGCAGCCTCTGAGTCACTACTTCCCGGTACATAATTGAAATGTAAATAAGCAATAAAAAGAGGACAAAGAAATCATCCATGAAACCCAAAATACCAAAGAGAGCTTCTGGGATAATGTCCAACGGTGACACTAGATAGAAAAAAGCTCCCAGCAGACAGAGGATAATTCTGATACGAAACATCCAAAAGAGGCCACCCACTGAAAACATCTCCCGAAATGCGTGGCGTAACAACGTTGGCAGATCCATGATTCTTTCCATAAGCTGGAAAATAAAGAGAGAAATCATACACTTTAGCTGCAGAAAGCGCTTCTAAGAAAAAAAGTGATTTTAGCCCTGTAATTACGAAGCTGGTAAATTATATTTTTATATCGGTGCCTGAAGATGGGCTTTAAACAAACTAGAATAACAGTGCGGCAAGAGTGTTCAACTGTGAGGCAAATGTGTGGAAGATGTTAATAGTATGAGTAGATAAGCGCTCTCCAATGCTTGTACGTCTAAAAACAGCTGAGATAAACAGCCCCCCCCCCCCCTTCAGGGAAAGACTCACCAGACTTTGCGGCCTTCTGGGCTCGCTTTCGGGGTATTGGCCACCCCGCTGCCTTACTGGCACTCCGCTGTACAGTATTCCCAGTCTGCGTAGGCAAAAAAGGGGGTCTTTCCCTGAAGGGGGGGGGGGATTGTTTATCTCAGCTGTTTTTAGAAGTACAAGCATTGGAGAGCGCTTATCTACTCATACTATGATCATTTTTTGATGGTGCACGCATCCAGGAGGAGCGCTCCCACTGACATTGATATTAATTGTCTGAAATAGGACGTGACGGTGTTCTATGTGGTTATTGCTTGTATTGGGACGAATATAAACACTTTCTGCTCCGTATATGAGCGCAGTATTAGGGTGCTTAAACTTTGTATTTAAATGTGTGGAAGAGAATATATGTGTATTGTGTCTTTCTCTAGAACTTGTCAGCACCCCCCCATGTACAATGGGTTAGTGATCCAGTATCTAATCCAGGAAGCTGTGGCCGTAATTTCCCCTCATCAGTAAGTAATCACAAGTGTAACTTGATCTCTCAGCTGTGTCAGCATAGAAATTTGGCAGTCCTACGCACAGCTAATGTGTAAACACAGGATGTTAACCCTTTGTCTGCTTCCATGAAAGCATGAAGGGATGGGGGAATAGCGTTAACACCACCCAGAAGTTTGCGCCGAAATTTGGCCGCCGCCAATTCAAATGTATGCTTACTGGGATGGCAGAGTTACGCACCTATATACAGAAATACATAGTTTATAGGAAACTTTTTGATGCTGAAACCAGGGAAATTAAAGTAAAATTGGGTATCCTGAATAAAGTACAGAATTACATTTTATTATAGATGTAAATCTTGTAATTCATAAAAAGATTATTGTAAAAGCAACAAAAAAACTCAACAGTGTACAGTAATTCTTAATTATCATTTACCATATTTTTCGGCATATAAAACGCTCCAGACTACAAGACGCACCTAGGTTTAGAGGGCAAAAACCAGGGGAAAAAAAAACAAAAAAAAAAACATACATACATATATACATACATACACACACATATACATACATACTAAACCTATTGTGTATAGAAGCGTGTTGTAGATGTTCTCCAATTATTTTGTACCTCCTGTGTCCAATTGTTCCCCCATGCGTCCCCCTGTGTCCTCTGCTGCTACCCCTGAATAATGTAAAGCAGCGGCAGCAGGGCTCACCTAATCCATTGGCTCCAGCGGTGATCAGAGAACTCTCTTCTCCTTCATGGCTCACATAGAGCTGGCATCTGCTAATCATGCCATCAGCCTAAGCTGGATCTAGGGTAGCCATGAGGGCGATGACCGTTCTCTGATCACCGCTGGACCCGATGGATTAGGTGAACGCACTGAGCTGTGCTGCTTTACATTATTCAGGTGGAGAGATAAACATTACAGGGGCTCCCTTGTAAGCAGGGACTTTTTCTCCCTATTTGTTTGGGGAAAAATGTGCATCTTATATGTCGAAAATACGGTAGATAGGGCATGGTGGGACTTCAGATGTATTGTGCACTTTGTTGAAGATTTAAAGAAGAGCAAAGAATTATATGTTTCTTCTAAATGGTCCAAGAATGGAAAGTGTACTTACAGAACGAGGCTGCCCAGAAAACCTCCTATTGTAATGATTAACTTCCTGAAATAGGTCTTGTGCATCTTGCTGCTCAGCGATTTGAAACAATGGAAATAACAGAGTTACCTGAAATCAAGAGTTCTGTTAATTATCTTCAAAAATACACCACATAAAAAAATGTTGTTAGCCATGTCTAATATTACAGTTTTCAATACAATTTTGAAAAAGTGTTCAACTTTAGTAGAAATCTATCACTGAAAGTGCAGAAAGAGTGTTGGAAAACATTTCAATGTATGGATAAAACTGATTATTGCCTGATCAGAAAATTGTATTACATTATTTATAAGCCATAGAAACATGTGTGATCACATTTACCATGAGTCTTATACAACACTGTAAACCTGAAAGGTCATTCATGTGTACATTTTGACATATCCATCTACATACATGATTGCTCGGAGAAAAATTTCTGCAACATTGCAGACTTAGGAGGTGCATGCTAGATATGCTGAATGATATGCTAGCAATTCCGGTTTGAATGCATACTGTATATAGCTTGGAACTAGACTATTTACACACATTTCCTGTTGATTTTGAATAGGCCAATTGCAAATGTATTTGATTTGACTAAAAGCTGTAATAATTAGCATCTCATTGACTATTCATGGTGATCACCACCCCTCCCCGTCCAGCACATAAATCAAAATGACATCTTATGTACAGTGATATATATGTAGAGTAGTGTAAGGAACATGGAGGAAGCAGCTGCGGGTAGTCTGGCGTCCTCCGCAGCTGCCTCCATTCCGCTGCCCCCATTCCGCTGCCCAGTGTGTCACCCGTGCCTCTGGCGTCTAGCACGCCGAGGACGGGTTTGTCAGCTGCGCATAGGGTTGTTGTGACGCGTGCGCGTGCGCACTGTCACGGCCTTTATGCGGCGAGGAGGCGGCTCAGCTGACCTACGGGTCGGCTGATGTCACGCCATGCGCATGCCACTGCTGATTGGCCGGACGCAGGGGGGCGTGCTGCGAGGTCTCCTCGGGCTCTTGCTGCGAGGTCTCCTTGGGCTCTTAAGCCCGGAGGATTCAGTCCTTCTTTGTCTGCTGTTGCGTATGCTACGCGTTAGCACTCAGACCTTAGTTAGATCCGGTGTGCTTTGATCCGGGAGGAAACCGGGGATTTCACACAGACTAGGATTTATTATTGTTATTGATATATTGCTTGATATCTTGTGTATGACTCTGGCTCTCTTCTGACTTCCCTTTCGCTTAACGTCTCTGTACTTTAGCCCATCTGATCCTGTTGCTAACTCTGCCTGAATTACCTTTAGCCTCTTGCCTGCCGATTTTGTACTGTATCTTCCTGTCTGTTGCCAAACCGATCTGTCTGACTACTCACCAGTGAACCCTTGTCACTGGTGAGGTTCATTACTGACCCACCAGCTCCTCTGGTGAGGACTACTGTATTGATAGTATCCACCAGCTCCTCTGGTAATAGGCTTCTGTACTGATAGTGCTCACCAGCTCCTCTGGTGAGGGCTACTGTACTGATAACATCCTCCAGCTCCTCTGGTGCAAGTCGCCGTACTGATAGTTCCCACCAGCTCCTCTGGTGAGGGCTTCTGTACTGATAATACCCACCAGCTCCTCTGGTGAGGTATTTGCTAGCTATCAAGTACTACTGTTGCACCAAGCACTATTCTTTGTATACCTCCTGTGTGTAGCTACACCTGTTACATCATCTGTATTTGTTGTCACGGCAGCTTTTGATATACCAGCATTATAGGTGATTCTGCAGATCACCTTATAATCAGGTATATATCTGCATTATAAGTGATACTGCAGATCACCTAATAATCAGATTCTGCCTCTTGAGGATAAAGATCGTTACAGGTAGGTATTTTATTAGAAATTCCACAAAAAAACTTTGCTATGTGGGTAATATTAACCACTTCGGCCTACAGGCCATTTTATCATAAAGCCAAAAGCCATTTTTACCTGTCAGCGCTCCTCCCATTCAATTGGCCATAACTTTAACACTGCTTCTTACCCTGGTTTCAGAATGATCAATATCTTGTTTTCCCACAAATTAAGCTTTTTGTGGGCTA
Source organism: Hyperolius riggenbachi (assembly GCF_040937935.1). Lineage (NCBI taxonomy): Eukaryota > Metazoa > Chordata > Amphibia > Anura > Hyperoliidae > Hyperolius > Hyperolius riggenbachi. Next base: position 368,070,267 of record NC_090646.1, read on the forward strand.
TACTTGTTTTCAGTAATTACTTTTTATGGACGAATGCAAGAAAAAAAAAAATAGATGAAAAATACACTATGTATCTACTGTAAATAAAACCCACCCATTGTATTTGTCCATTAGTCCTGGCTATCACATTTAAATTATGTCCCTAGCACAATGTATGGCAACAATATATTTGTTAATAAAAAAGGTGTATTTTTTCAGTTTTGTTTTGGGGTTTTTGTGTGTCCCGTCAATGGCAAGCCCTTATCTACTAAAATAAAAGTAATATACCCTCATGACATGCATATTAAAGAAAAAAAAAAAAAAAAAAGTCCCTAAGGCAACTATTTATGGATTTTTTTCTTTATATGTTTGCTTGGTTACTTGGGTGGGAATATGGCTTTGGAAGGGATTAATTTTAATATTTTATTGAAAGTTTGTGAAGTGTGCAATTTAATTTTTCGCCACTAGATGGCGCTAGGTACACAATCTTGATTGGGCATGGCCCCTGATCGGGTTCATGTTCATTCATTACAGTCACTGTGATTGGTTTGGGGAAGCCTTGTGTACCTTCCCTAATCGCCGTCATGGAGATGCTGCCAAGTACGAGCGTCGGTCACGTGTGCACCCACCGTTTAAAACACTGGGTGTGTATATGTGTCCAGTTAGATTTAAACAGTGCCTATCTGGATGACTATATTTGTCCAGATAGGTTGAAGTGGTTAAAGGAATTGTCAGGCAAAAAAAAAAATAAAAAAAAATATGAGTTCCACTTACCTGGGGCTTCTACCAGTCATCCTGTGCCCTCGTAGTCACTCACTGCTGCTGCTGCTGCTGCTGCTCCAGTCCCCCGCCACCAGCTAGTTTCGTTTTTGCCGACCTCGGAGTCGGTGGGCCGCCATGTGTACATTTGCACGCATTCCCAATGGTGCACGAACATTAACACTTACATTTTTACGCGTTAGTGGTGCAATGCGTAAAAATGTATGCGTTGCACCACTAATGCGTAAAAATGTATGTGTTAATGTCCCTGCACCAGCAGGAATGCGGAACAATGTACACAATGCGCCCCGCCGACCCCGAGGATGGCAAAAACGAAACTAGCTGGCAGCAGGGGACTGGAGCAGCAGTGAGTGACTACAAGGGCACAGGATGGCTGCA
>NC_090646.1:368728903-368796845 GCF_040937935.1 Hyperolius riggenbachi
GGCACGCCTGATAGTAGCATCGTGCTACAGAAATCAGCCTTCATATGGCCCTGCGACACAGTGTGGTAACAGGGTCATAAGCATAGCTCCGCCCCCGGCTAGTGACGTACTCCATGCTGGACAGGAAGTTTGTCACTGGGATTCCTGTCCGTCCTCGCATGCGCACCGCTATGCACCATGCTCCCATTGTGCCCACTTGTTGCATCGCCCATTGATTTGCATTGCTACATAATCCGTGCAGTAGACACGGATCATGCAGTAAGGCGCTGTAGCCTTTGCATCTGCATTGCGCTGCACTGTGTCTCATCGTGTGACTGTGCTAGTCTCCATAGACTTGCATGGCCCTTGTGGCGGGGAAGCAGCACGGGAGAGTAACGAGGGGCGACACAGCACGCAAGTGTGCAAGGGGCCTCAGAGGAGTCAGGAAAGGCTCAGCTGTGTCAGGTCAGATAGGAGAATAGCAGGTACGTTTACATGCCAGGGGAGGAATACACCTGACCTACGTTCCCTTAGAAGAAGACCGAGACCCTGTGGCCAGAGGAAGCTAATGTGATTTTATTGTCATTGCAATACTCATGCTTCTGAGGAGACATATTTCGCACTTTTATGAAACTATTAAAACAAAAACATACCAACATATGAAAAAAATGCATCAACAGTGTGTCAATGTGAAATTGTCTTGGGTAGGAATAGCGATGACAAAGAGCACCATAGTTACATAGTTATTTTGGTTGAAAAAAGACATACGTCCATCGAGTTCAACCAGTACAAAGTACAACTCCAGCCTGCTCCCTCACATATCCCTGTTGATCCAGAGGAAGGCGAAAAAACCCTTACAAGGCATGGTCCAATTAGCCCCAAAAGGGAAAAATTCCTTCCTGACTCCAGATGGCAATCAGATAAAATCACCAGTCTGATTATTCTGTATTCGTATGGTGCTGAAACATGAAAACCTCTTTTTGTCTTGGTCTGCAGTACTGGAGGTGACATATTATTATGATATGTATACACTATATCACGTCACATCTTGGGCTGTATTTGAAGTAGTAAGAAGCTTGAAGCTTGCAAGCTTTTTATCACCTGACATCATTCAGCATTTACCAGCAAATTCAATTCCCGGCTTCTCCTTAGCGATGTCTGAGTGTAAAGAGCAATGCTCAGGCGAATAATAGCTATTCACGTGAGCAATGCTCCTACATGCCTTGGAGCTGTCCTTCAGCACCAGGGCACTGCAGCCTCTCTTCTCCAGTAGATGTGCGCACCCAGTCGCTGTCACCTGCCACTACAACCACTGCTGCAGCTCGTTGTTCTATTGCCGGGCATCCCGGCCCTGTCACTCCTAGACCGAGCAGCACCAATCTTCTGCCCAGCACTGTTGGCACCTTAGCTACCACTTACCACTCTACTCCTTGCCAGCAATATAGAATCTTTGAGCCTCCCACTGGGGCTCCCAATTGGTTTAGCTTGTTGGCCAATGAGAATCTTCCCTGAGGAGGAATTTCACTGCTCCAAAAAAATGGCCAGTCAAAACTTTTTCAGGGTGGATGCTCATTTCATAGGAGGAAAATAAATTACTGGGTGATTAAATTGCCAAAGCAAGAGTTCTATCCCATCTGGCCGGGTGATAAATGGAATTGAATTCAAGGGAACCTAAACTGAGAAGGATATGGATTTTTCATTTTAAACTAATACCAGTTGCCTGGCTCTCCTGCTGATCCTGTGTCTCTAATATTATCCACAGCCCCTGAACAAGCGTGCAGATCAGATGCTCTGACTGAAGTCAGACTGAATTAGCTGCATGCTTGTTTCAGGGTTGTGTCTCGATCACTACTGCAGCCAAATAGATCAGCAGGAGACCAGGCAACTGGTATTGTTTAAAAGGAAACATCCATCTCCCTCTTAGTTAAAGTTCCCTTTAAGTGACGTTCCCGTTGCCTAATTTTAGAGCTCCATTGCTGTTGAGTTAGGGATTGCATAGGGCACTTAAAGAGGAACTTCAGTGAAAATAATGTAATTAAGCAATAATTATGTATAAATGATTTAGTCAGTGTTTGCCCATTGTACATTTTTTTAAATCCCTGATTTACATTCTGACATTTATCACATGGTGAAATTTTTACTGCTGGCAGGTGATGAAGCTGCTGCTTGCTTTTTTGTGGCAGTTGTAAACCGCTATTTCCCACAATGCAACAAGGTTCACAGACAGGAAACTGCCAGGACCATGGTCCTCAGGGTTTCCTGTGGGAGGAGTTTCACCACAATATTAGCCATACAGAGCTCCCTGATGATCCATTTGTGAAAAGGAATAGATTTCTCACGTAAAAGGGGATATCAGCTACTGATTGGGATGAAGTTCAATTCTTGGTCACGGTTTTTCTTTAAGTATTGATCGGGCATTGATAAATTTACTGAGAATGCTCATTCATGTATGAGTGATGCAAGGAAGAGAGAGGGGGGTGCAGTACTATAAGGTTAATGCTCTCATAGCTTTGTCCTGCGTCACGTAGTACAAAGCTTAACAGCAGGCACGGTATTGTGTGACTGGAAATGTGATGGCAGCACAAAAAGTAAGATCATTTTACATACATTTTTCTGTAGACCTGGTCACAAAGCTTGATTTTTATTTTATTTATGACCGCACTTACACACCATACATGGGAGGCACTAAGGGTATTTATGTGGGCATTTATAGCAGCGCATGGTACAAAATGCCCCTGCTATATGTATCATTTATAGTAGCAAACATTATGAGAGGCATTGCCGTACTTGTAGTATACAGTATGTAGGGCATGAAAGTGGAGATGCACATTTAATGGGTAATATAGAAGGGGCTAAACATAAGGGATTGACTTGAAAAAATGAGAGAAAAGTTTGACCCCATCCTGTAACCACACCCACGTTTGGTTACATTCACAAGCCATGGTAGCAGTGCGCCCCATTTTAAATTTGAGCACCTGTCTCTGCTTGTTGCTTTCTTTAGAAATGCCTTTGTAAATCTGGATCTCTATACCTACTCAGCCTGGAGAAAGCCCACGCAAACATGGGGAGAATGTACAAACTCCATGCAGGGAGGATGTGCAGAGTCCATGCAGACAGTGACTTTGCCAAGATTTGATTCTGTGACTCTAGTGCTGCAGTGTGGGAATGCTATCTGCTATGTGGCATGCAGTCTGCAAATGACACAGTCACATTCCCATATTACTGGGAATCTTCACTGCCTAGCTAGCAGGCTAGCTATCGATATGTGGTTACTCTGTATTTTCAAAAGGAAAAAAAAAACCTTCCGCCTTCTTTGAGGTTATCCCATTTAATGCATCACGCATTACAATCCACACCAACTTCTCCTTTTTGATGTTGAAGAAGAAGAGTTTGCACGCATGTTTGCTATCGGTCATGCTTCAATAGATAAGCACTGTTATACGTTATATGAACTGTCAGTAGACTCTATCCAGTGATTGTTCTGTACTGTCCTTGATCTGTAGGAGGGGGATATGTTAACATTTTTCCATTATAGGGAAATGTCAGACTTGGAGAACAGTTTTTACTGCACATTAGTTGTGTGACACCTAGTGGTTGTTTATTATTCACACTAAGAAATACATTTTAAAAATGGCTAGCGATTTGCGATTCAGCATCGCAATCACCGCAAGTGGAAAAGAGCCCTGAGACTGAAGGCAGTGAATCCACTACCTGTCAGTATCTCCCATGCACTCGGGCATGGGCAGTGGAAAGGCAGCCACCTCACTGAGTATAATTCTAGTGTTTAGGATTGGATACTGAATATGTCGGACTGTTCCTTATTCATTTTCTGTAATCCTTCCAGGCAAAATAGAGAAAATAAAGAGTCAGTCTTCACCAAGAAGTGAAACGTTCCCCATACAGCCTGATGCTCTGCTTGAAGATGCCACTGCATCCCAGCGGCCCAAGAACCTCATGCAAACCCTAATGGATGATTTTGAGACCCACAAAAGTAAGAGGCGCGACCGAGTGGACGATTCTACTGTAAGTTCACTTCAAAAGCAATCCATTCCTGGTGGATATGGGGGGAGGGGGGGGGGGTGTTGGGGTTCAAAATTTGTATACAATGTGGAAAGCTTAGAGCCTTTGTTTTTGTTTTTATTTCTGTCTGCATAGTTAACATCAATGGGTCAGGAAATAAACACAAACCTTCCTGTGACAGCAAAGAAAGCAAAGTACCTTAGGACCAGGGTTGCATTTCAGCTAGTCCTCTATCACTTTCTGTGTTCCTGGTTGAATGGTTCCCCTATTTCATATGTCTGGGCAATAGTCATGTACCTTGTACTGGTATAGCTATACAAAAGTGTTGTTAATTGTGATTGTGGTATGTTTGTATATGTATGTATGTATGTATGAAGAAATGTTGCAGCTGTTACTCAGAAATGGAAAGTATGCCCCACTTCACTTAGGATGAGGCGGATTGCTTACAGATTTAAATAAACCAACCACAGACCTGAAGACTTACAGGCTTTTCCACAAATGCTCTGCTCCCGAGCCCAGTTACTGCTGAACCCAGTTAGTGTGGCAAATGCATGCATGCTGATTCCTGCTCGTGTGAGCTCACGTCTGATTGGTCAGGAAGGGCATTCTGGAGTCCAATGACAGCAAGAGCCCAAAGCAGAGGTGGCTATGCTCTGTATCAGGTCCTGAAGATGACCTTAGTGATGAATTTGCAGTACTTATGTATTCCTGCCCCATTAAAAAAATGTTTTATCCGTATGGAAATCCATATTGTTGGGAAGTCGAGAGTCCTGGCTTTCATTTGCACTATGCCCTGCATCGGTGCAATGCATTGTTCCTGAGTTAGCGGGTTTTCAATGATGGGTGTCTGCTCTTTTTAAAGTGATATTCCCTGCTATTCTGGAATCCTTGTCCTTTTGCCTGCTTGCTGGGCTGCAGGCTTGGTCCTAGCTCCACTCAGACATCTTTTTACTCTAACTTTGTCTATTTGGATAGTGGACATTACACACCAGGATTCTCGCCCGTTTGCTTTGCTCGTTGGCCTTCGGGCTGGAAACTCATGTTCCCAGGTTAGTGCTGCTGGCAGCCAGGCAAAGTAGACATCCCTCATTCATCACCCACTAACTCAGGAACGATGCATCACACCATTGCAGGGCATAGTGCAAATGAAAGCAAAGATTCTCAGCTTTCCAATCCTGTAGATTTTCAATGGAAAGGAGATATATTTTAAACAGGGGGCAGTCAAATTCCGTTGATGGTATAATATGTAAGTACCGAATTTGCTAAACTGCAGGAATGTGTTAATTTTCCCAACACAATCAGGCTATCTGAATGCAGGTACCTGCTGCTTTGTAGCTTGCTGTGTTCAGTATTATGTTAAGGAACATATTAATTAATGTTCTCCTTTTCTTGTATTGGAAAATAAAGGCATTTCTAATGTACAATAGGATTAATGAGGGAAAAAACTTTGACTAAACTTTCAGTAATGTTTTATCTTGGAGGATTGGATGATGGCACCTTTCTATTAGCAAACACCATGGAACAGGATAAGATGACTTGACCTCCTTACTAACGGATTGTCTTACATCTGATCCCTTTACTGTATCTGTTGCCTGTGCGTGTGTCTCTGTTCAATGCACTAACTTTCTTCTTTTCCTCTCTCTCACCAGTATACCAGTAAAATACTGTCTTACAGAGTTACTAATGAGGTACCTGTGAATCCTCTGTATCTGTGTGGCTGCATGCATATTCTCTAATGCATGGCTTCCTCCCTCCACCCCATAGTCTTGTGCTTTTTCTTAATGTCACAGATACACTTTAAAAATGTATTTTTATTTTGGAATCCTAATAAAATCCTCCCTTATTTGAACATGATATGTGTAACTAGGTCATGTTCATAGGTAAAGCCACCTAAGCAGCTGCAAACTGACAGTCCTACTCTGATACCCCTGCAAGTTCTGAGACTAAAGATGGCTATCAGATGAAAATCTGATCTAAGAGGGATCGAATTTTTACACATATTGTACTGTGGAGCCGCTGCCACCTCCTGGGCCCCCAGGTCTCCCTCATCTAATGTATCCCCTGGGTGTTGTCAGCGGTGCTAACTCTCACCTGTCCACCGGTGGGCCTCCCCCGGTGTCGCTTCATCCTCTGTCTTCTCTCCAGGGGCACCTGTGTTCTGTTACAAATGCTAGACTCACTGGAGGTCCATCGTGTATGCCACAGTGCCTCTAGTGTTTGGCCTCTAGTGCTTGTCACATGGCACAGACATACCAGTTCAGAAGATACAGGGAGGAGTGCCACGGCATGGAGAGAAGACACTGGAGGAGGCATGCCAACGGACAGGGGAGAGTTAGCTCTGTGGTCAACACTCTGCATCGGTTGTCCTCAAATCGAACGCCGTTACCACCGCACTCCCAATACACTGCTGGTTGAGCAATTGATTCTGACCGGCTTGATTCACAGTAAAAAAAAATTGTGTATGGCCACCTTTCAGCTGCAGAGACAGCGGGAAGATGGACATGGAAATTCTATTTGACTACATGTAGGGCTGTGCTCTAGGAGGGGGGGAGGGGTGTCTTCTGGGAGGGGTGTCTTCTACTCCTGCACAGGCATTAGATAATATTGTCCATGCAAAACAAGATTTCAGTTTAGCCATGCAGGATAGGCTGAGATGAGAAGCTTGTCTAGTTCGATGGAGAGGATAAGTGTGTCTGTGTGGGGGGGTAAAGGGGGGGGGGGGGGTGAATCAGGCGGCCTCCAGCTGCAAAAGGATATTAAAGTACTGTACTTGACTAAATAATCCACACAACCAGGCAAAGTGTTTTCCGACCTGCCTCTTCACTGCAATCCCTAAAATGGAGGAAACTGTAGATATCCTACAGACGTGAGCTCTTCATTTGTCAGAACACAGCTGGTTTAGGTGGCTATCATGTCTTGCCAGTAGATACCTTTTAGATCTCACATTTTAGCTGGTACCTTTTTGTTTACTGCTGATCTGTGTAGAGATCCACAATATTCTTCTTGCTTTCAGTATCAACGTCTATCCAATCTACAAAGATATAAATATTGCTGCAGAATACTATCCCCTTCAGAATATTTATTTTATAAGGTGTGCTTTAGTTTTTATCAACAAAGTAAATGTTGAATTTGTGTCATTAAACATAGTGGAAAATTGCCAGTTGCTGTTAGAGTAACCGCTTTGATTTATGCATCCTAATGTCATGGTGTATGGGGATGTACAAAATGATTGCTATAACATATTACTGTACTTCATGGCCGCGCACAGCTGAGTCATGATCCGCTTCATTTACAGTAGCGCCACTGATGTATGTTTGGGTGTGTACAGGCCAACGTGAGACTTGTGATAAGTGTCACTAGATACCTTTTATTGTTCAGCCACCAGCCATGTAGATCATGTGACAACCAGGAAAAATGATCACTGCAAAAAGTCTTTGTTTCTATATGGCCTCATCTTCCCTACTGTCAGATTTGTCTTGTACAGTAAAATGCTGCCTCGTTGCAAGTAGGCTGTTCCACTTTAAGAAAATCCTATTAGTGAGCAAGAAACATTATAAACACTTATGTTATGTAGAAAAAAAAAGGTAATTTCATTTTAGTTGAAATTATGATCACAGATTCAGAAGGAATTGATTTAAGGTGCCCATTAACTGTATCATTTTCATAGATGATTGAGTTTCTGATCCAATCGTAGAGATCAAATTAGTTTTAATGAATGGGTGTTGATGTTGCCAGTGCTCCATCAGTCCAGCAGGTTAAACCCATCTGAAATGATTGGATCGGTTATACTTTTTCAACCCATTTTTAATCCCGATTTATGATCTTTTCCTTTCAATCACTAGGATCAGATCAGAAAGTTGATTGTTTAAGAACTGTCCAGTTAATGGGAATCCTTAAAGGGAATCTAAGGTGAGGGGTATATGGAGGCTGCCATATTTATTTCCTTTTAAACAGTAACAGGTGCCTGGTAGTCCTGCTAGTCTCTTATGCTGGGCATACACGGATGCAATTCCGTGGCGGATTGAGGCGCTGGCTCGATGCCGGCATGTCCCCGCGTGCACCCGGATCGATTCCCGCTCGTCCCGGCGGGCGCTTCCTTATCTTCCGCTCGATTATGTCCATTGTCCACCCGCGGGGATCAAGTGGCGAATCGATCTGCGCAGTGATCGGACCTGTCGGAAATTATCAACCAAGCCATCAGCGATCCATTGATAAGGAAAAACTGTCTATATCTTTCCTTCAAGCCTGGTATGACAGACCCAACTCTAACTATAAACGCCTGCTTACGTGAACTACAGCAATGGATGAATGACAACTGGCTGAAACTAAATGCAGACAAAACTGAAGTCCTTCTGATTGGAGGGCAGAGCATGATAACAAAACAACTTAACTTGCAGTCTTCACCACTGGGAATAGGAGGCACGGATCTACGCAGCTCTGATCATGTGCGTAGCCTGGGAGTTCTAATTGATGGGGATTTAAACTTCAGAACTCAAATCTCTGCTGTGGTGAAATCATCCTATTTTCACCTGAAGAACATTGCAAAAATCAAGCACCTCATACCCCCAGAAGATCTGCCAACTTTAGTCCACGCCTTCATCACATCCCGACTGGACTACTGCAATGCTCTCTACACTGGCCTTCCAAAAAAGGCCTTGTACCGTCTACAGCTGATACAGAATACTGCTGCCAGACTGCTAACCAACCAACCCCGTCACTGCCACATAACGCCAGTCCTGCATTCCCTTCACTGGCTACCTATAGAATGGAGGGTCCTATTAAAGATCGGCCTACTGACATTTAAATCCCTGAATAATCTAGGCCCTGGATACATGAAAGATATGTTACAGCTGCGTAGCAATCCCCGCATTCTCAGATCCACAGGTTCTAATAATCTAGTCATACCCAGAGTCCACTTGGAAACTTTTGGTCCCAGAGCCTTCTGTCATGCTGCCCCTACGTTTTGGAACTCCTTACCTCAACAGATCAGGACAGCCCCATCCCTGGACGTGTTTAAATCCAGACTGAAAACCCACCTGTTCAGTCTGGCATTTGCAGAAATATAACTTTTGTTGTGTGAATACTTCATCCTTCTAATTACTGAATCTGAGAGAGCCTAAGCGCTTTGAGTCCTATGGGAGAAAAGCGCTATAGAAATGTTATTGTATTGTATTGTATTATTGTATGTATGCCCAGCGTTAAGGCTGCTATATACTGGTCGATTGCAACCAGATCAACCAACATATAGATCCCTCTCGGATCTAATCTGATCACTGAGGGATCTATTGGCTGCCCATACACTATACAAAGATTTGAATTGATTTCAGCATGAAATCGTTTCAAAACCTGTGATGTCGCCACTGCCGCCTGCCTCGCCGCCCCTGCTTTGCCCAGCAGCAATAATATTACCTGTCCGCCAGCGCGAGTTCCTGAGGTTCTTCCAATCACACTTCTTTAGGCATGGCGCTCTACTGTTTCAACTTCGGCTTGACACAGGACGTGATAGGAAGTGAAGAGGACATTGAGAAGAAGGACAGCCAGAGGAAGTGTGACTGAACAGATTCTGGTGGACTCGCGCCGGCCAGTCAGGTGATATTGCTGCCGCTATGCAGCGTTGGTCATCGCCAAATTGAATGCCGCTAGCGATGCGCTTCTGACCCGCTGGCAATCAAGCAAAACTTTCCATTGGGACCGATCGACTGAATCGATCGATGTTGGATGGCAATCGGTCAGTGTTTACATTATCAATTTCACAGCAGATTCGATCACAGTGATCGAATCTGCTGTATATAAATGGGAATTCAAATTAGTGTATGGGCACCTTTTGGCTGCAGTAGTGTCTGCATCACACACTTGAAGCAAGCATCCACCTAATCTTGTCAGAAAATGTCTTGGCAAAAAAACAACAATATATATTTCATTTAGGTATCAGAAGTATAGATAAAGTTATTGCTGATTAAATATGGACATAGCTAAAATGTCAATACTGCTCTGATCCATAAGTGAGAAACAAGGTCTGGATGCAAAGTAGTTAAAATGAAATAAATATGGCAGCCTCCATATCCTTCTCACCTCCGGTTCCCTTTAAGGAGATAATTTTTTTCAAAGTAGTTGTGGAGCACTCCTCAATTTGTAGGGCGGATGTGCCACGGTATGACCAGCTGCACCCCAGTCAATCAAACGTGTAGTACAAGAGAACCGGCACCATCCATTGTATATAGCTCTTTTATTTGCTTGTCAGAGGCATAACAGCAATCAATGCGACAATTCAGGGCAGCCGCCCCTTTATCAAGCTATGCTGTGCAGAAATGCTGCACAGCATAGCTTGATAAAGGGGCGGCTGCCCTGAAACGTTGCATTGATTGCTGTTATGCCTCTGACAAGCAAATAAAAGAGCTATATACAATGGATGGTGCCGGTTCTCTTGTACTACACCTTTAAGGAGATAATGGCGGACTTTGTGGGTGAGGATACTGCTCGGTTGCATCTTTGTGCTATCTAGACTGCATGTGGGCAACCAGAGATTGAACCTCTTTCAGAAGATTGCAGCCTGTAGCAATTACAGGTCTATGCTTGTTACAGACCTATGCTGCAGGAAGTGGACCCTGACCAGGTACTTAAAAAGTGTATTTGCCATCAGCTTATCAGGAAGTTTCTACATAGGTAAAACCAGGCTCAGTAGCGGAGTGCCTACACGGGTCTCGATAAACATTTGTATGTAGATTGAGGCATTGACAAATAAAAGCTTGGCTGAAATAGAAACCAGAATAGTTGTCATACAAAAATCTCATCAATTCCTGAAGTCTTGGCCATGGTGAAGCTGGTGAATGTGACCCGAGGAGGCCAAATAGGGAGTCACCCATACACAGAGTTTCTGCACCAGAGGGTGGCCATTATAGTAGCCTGTTGATGGATTGCTATGCAAAGCATTTCTGGGGAATGAAGAGATAGATGAACATGCATGTCTATGAAGTGTAAGCTGCGTACTGGAGACTAGAAGCTAAAGGATATGAAGAATTCCCTATAATAAAGCTATACAGTGGATCGTTAGGTGGTTTATGCAGAAAGTCATTGTTGGGCATGACTCTAGACTATAGGGTTGTCTAGTACATTTTGTATGCCCCTGATTGGTATTATAGGCATTCATTTTATACAGTGAACACATTTGATACTAGCATTAATTCTTGCTTTGTGTCCTTTGCCAGATGTGTTGAGCCAGGGAGAAGTGAATGCGCTGTGACCTGTCTCTGGGGCAATAATGGAGTAGTGCTGTAGCTCCTGCCAGGCTGCCACCCACTGGCAATAGCCTTATACTTACAGCATGTCACACAGCCTGGAACTATGACTTTTACATTTACAAGATGCTCTAATAGTTTTTACTAGCCAAGAAGACACTTAGGAAAGGTTCACACACATTAAAAAAAAAGGCGTGGGATTGTCATTTTGTGAAGCCTAGATCAACACACATGTAATGGGATTCAATGGAGAATCACATTACAAGTCAAAAATTGGGTGTTTTCTTATTAGCGGAAAAAACATACATCTTGCCGCGTAAATACACATACCGCATGCAAATAACCATTGACTTTCATTAGTTACTCTGAAAGAAAGCACATAGAAAAACGCATACAAATGTACATAGTGTCCTGCAAGACACATGTTTTTTGCATGGACTTGTGTGAATCCTGCCTATAGAGTATTTCCCCTTTTACAGTTCTTAACAAAGGTCCAGAACTTCACCACATCTGATTTCTTTTGCAGCTGTTTACACACCTTATTGCTTGTTATGGCGTGTGAACATTGTATATTGTGAACTTTGTGAGTAGAATTGTTGCCATTTTACATTGTTTTTTATGTACTTTTATGACCTAAGTGACGACTAAAGGCCCTTATTTCTCTTCTTGCAGGTCCTTGAGGCAGTACGGGTGGGACGCAGGAAGAGTGCCCAGGCATTGCGTTGGGAAGCAGGGTTATATGCCAACCGTGAAGACGACGAATAAGAGTTTTTCTCATCCAAGAAAATGAAAACCCAAAAAAATTCATTTACTCGCATATTTATTGAACATTAAGCAGCCTCTGCAATCTGTATAGAGATGACGCAGTTATAAGAAAGAATGAGGTAATGCTCGGATTGATTGGCGCTGAAAGCAGTGCCAAGCCTCGTAAAGCTTTGGACTCTCAGGAAATGGAGACGGATCTGTGGCATTCTCAAAAGGAAGCTGATCCTATAAATAGTGCTGAGCATGGACTATGAACAAAGCCAAACTTGCAGTGCAATTGCTTCTTTTTGAAAACGCAGGTTTTTATGGCATTTTATAACATTTGCCCTTTTCTTATCCTACCTTATACACATGCATGTTTGGGGCAGCGCTAACTTAAAGGAAGATTGCCTTCATACATGCATCTGTGGGTTTCTGTACATATAAGGTGCACAACAATTAACAACATATTTAACTAAATCAATATGCAGTATTGTATACCTGGCTTTCTACACCACATGGCTGCGGAAGGTCTTTGGGAAAAATTGAAAAAAAATTCTTGTTACCTTTTTTTTTTTTCTTTTGCTGAAACACCGATGAATAACTTCATTGCTTTGTTTTATGTTTGTAAATTATTCCACATAAATGGCTTCTCTGGTATTTTATGCAAGTTATGCCTATATTTATTTTAGAAGCCAACATGACTATTTACAGGAACTTACTACAGTTGCCACTTTAAAAACTTTCAGATATAAAGCACAACAGCATAATCACAAATTGTGTGCATGTTCACATTTGTGGCTCTCAGGGAATAGGTCAATCAGAGTTTTGATTTTTTTAAGTTAATATAACCAAAATTATGGCTTTAAAGCACATTGAGACACAGCGTGAGAAGAGTTGATAGGTCACCCCATCTTCATCAACACATAAGCACTAGAGCTATTTCAGTCACACTTCCCAGTGATCTTAGCTGTCAAGGGTCAGTGTTGGTTTTCAAAGCCTGGAGGAAGTGAAACTTACAAGAATAGGTAGGTTTCACTGAAAATACACCAGCTCCTGGCTTTCTTATTAGTCAGCTGCAATGTACAAATGGAGAATGTACTAAACTGTTACATACTGGAGTGGTCTAATGGTTTCACAGAGAAATCAAAATAAACTCCACTATAAAACGCACAGAGCTGACCAATTAGATTACTTTCAAAAGTTTTTTTTTTATACAGACGTGCCATTGAAAGAACTGTGAGTGTATTTACAGTTAGAGCTTTAATGTACTAATGTTTAAAAGTGGTTAAATGCCTTAAAGTGAGGTTGAGTTATCAGATGCAATAGACTTACATTATTAAGTTTATCCTTGTTTTAAAACACAAGGATGTAACTTTTTATGCCTACAGTAAGGGCCGATACACATGGGCGTCCTTTGGTGAGGTGACTCGATCAATGCTTTACTGCAAGCGTACAGAAAAGCATTTGACAGCGTTCAGCAGCGATCTGCCATTTTCGCCCCCTACAAGGAAACACAAAGGCATGGCAGTAAGCAACCCTAGAAGAAGCTGTTTTTTTCCAGAGTTGGCTCAAACAAAAAAAAGGGGATAAAAAAATGCAGCGAAAATGAAACGAAGGCTTGATTCAAATGGACAGTTCTGTAACGTTTAAATGCTGACCATTCAGATGAATGGACATCCATTAGTACTATCCATTACTGCCGTTTACCGTCATTTGTGCAAATGCCGTGTTTCAATACGATTTTTACTGTAGTCTGCCCGACGTTTAGCCAATCCTGGAAGCAGCAGGTTGCTTCCAGGATTGTTTAAAGCCACACGTCCGTGTCTTCCTGTGGGGATGAAAAACGCTGCACGCAAGGCAGCGCTGTGGAAAGCCGACAAATGCTTTTTTGCATGCATGCAGAAGAACATTTGCAACAAGATGCAGGGCTGCTGCGGGTGGCTGGTTGACGTCCGTCTGAACCAGCCCTAAATCTATATATTTTTCGGGCTGTTGTTTTTTTGGTTTTTGTTTTTTTTTAAACAAAATTTTGTTTTTGAACTCTCAATGAAGTGGCCAACTAATCGCAGCAGAGGGAAAAATGTTACAGTAGTTCTGCTTGAAAGAGTACCTAAAGCCAGAAGAAAAAAAATAGTTACTTACCTCAGTAGAGAGAAGCCTCTGAATAGTCCCGGTCCAACGGGACCCTGCTTGCAATATTCGCCGATACTACTGAATATTGCTTGTGGCCGCACTACTGTCCAGGTATGTGCGGTCGCACTGTGCAGCCACAAAGTACGGCCAGTGCAGTAACATACAGATCTCTCCTCCATGTACGATTGGCTCTGTAATACTGCACAGTGCAGCTGCCTTCATACGTGGAGGGTATGCGTGTGACGGTTCCAGAGGGCAGCAGTGGGATCGTGGATGGTCTGGAGTATCCAGAGGCTTATTCTGTACTGTGGAAAGTATCTCCCTTTTTTTATCGGCTCCAGGCTTGCTTCAAAATAGGTTTTAAATTGGTGGTGTATTTATATTGCATTAATAATGATTTTAAGCATGCTAAAATTTTAAGTGGCATGGCAATTTCTGACAGGAAGACGTATTCAATTAAAAATCTTACCTTTTAAAAAGAAAAAATGCTCCAAGCCATCTAAAAGCAGCCATTTACTTAAACGCGAAGTGAAGATTGATCTTGTCCCTTATGTTCTGCATCCCAGGAAGAACCTATCCTAGCCATCCACTATGTGGCAACAGCACAATCCTGCAGACGGTCAGTTACTCTCTGATTGGAGATCAATTGGGAAGTAGCAATGGGAGCACTACCACTGCTAGCTGTACAGTGATTTGGGAATGGGAAAGTTGCACACCTGCCCATGTCCCACCACTGCTTCCCCTGTACAATCCGTACAAAAATGCATTTCCTGAAGAACTTTCAAACAATAATTTGATTGAATGAAGTTCTAGTTTTTAATTCATTTTTGTTCCATACAGTGATTGTACTATTTCAAGCTGAAATTTGATCCACATTTACTGAAATGTTTCTTGCACTAGTATTGAGAAATCAGGCCCAGAATCTCAAACAGTCATCTGGTCTGTTTTAATGTGCCTATTTAATGGTCACATCTCCCAAACAATCGACCATCTGATTCTGTATCATTAATGCTACTGATCGACAACAAATCGATTGTTCTGGCCATCCAAAGTTCGGAATAATTCTCTTATTGGATTGTTTATCATTTTCCCTTTCATTGTTAGCGTTCGATCGCAAAGATTATCGGATGGTTGATTGTTTAGGAAATTGGATCATTGCGGGCCCCCTTTATAGTAACAACTGGCCCAGCTCCAGTATTGACACATCTTACAGTATTCCCTAACACAAGTATTTGCACGAGCCACAAATGCAAAGATAGAAGACCATTCTAGAGAACAATCATATTTATTCTTGTGTTTTATTAATCACATAAGTATAGAGGTTGTTTGTTTTAAATGTCGCATATAGCAATAGGGTAGTTTATTCTTCAAGGTAATTTCTGGACTAAAACACTTTTTTTTTATGCAGCAAGAATGTATTGTCTATATTTATTATATGTACAATAAAGATGCCACAATTTAACAATTAGTGTATACTCAATGTACAAATGCTGGAGCGTGCTGATTGCTGATCACAACAAGGCTGCTCTGCCACATCGATTAAGCTGTGCTTTAGGCAAAGGCGATTGCTTGATAGAGCTGGGGATTTGGCTCGAATGGACATCTTCAGTATTTGTATTTGATGCTACATTTTTATTTGGTCAGTTCTGCAGCACCAGCTGCTTCTGTTAGGGCTGCTTCACAGCTGACAAAAGCGTTGTTTAAAGAAGATCTACCACCGTTCCATTGAAATGGGTGAAAGCATTTTTAAACAACGGCTATAGCAGTTGGTGGTGTTCGTGAAAATGTTGTAGTAGATCCTGTTGTCTTGACTTGGACGCTACATGCAGCATACAGAATTGGCTGCATTTCCAGTTCCGTGTCCCCAGGAGCTCAAAGCACAACTTGATAACGGGAACCAATGTAATCTTACTGCTTTTCTGCTACTAGCATCGGCTAAACAAGCCGACGTCAGCCAACTGTGTGATCCAGCTGGTAGAAGTATGTTCGGTAAAAGCAGAACTTAGGGCCCTTTTCCACTAGTGATCCGCTTCAAAAAAGCAGATCGTGGCCGTTCTGCTGATTGCAAGAGCACTGTGATTCACTTGTCAGTTGCGGTGCACATTTCCTACTAGTGCACGCCCCTGACGCACCCCCCCCCCCCCCCCCGCATGCAATCTTCGGCTTGTGCAATTCCCACCACAACCCTGCTTCACACCCAACAGCTATACGGCACAATCGTAGCCTGTGGAAATTGATGCTTGTACGATTGTGTGTAGCAGTGGAAAAGGACCCTAAAAATGTATATTCTGGTTTGTAAATGGATGATGAGAGCATTGGGTTTGTTTTTGTTTTGTTTTTGTTTTTTAAAAATCTAATCTTCAAAAACGAAAGCTAGCTATCCACTATGCAGCAGAGACCTTACCCAACAAATAATCAGTTCTTCTTATATGATCAGAAATTGATCATGGTGTAGTTTTATAACCTTGCATCATTTAATGGTGATAATATTTCAGCAGAAAGTTGTTTGAAAATCAGTTGAACCAGCCCGCTGCTAGCTTTGTAGTGATTGGACATCAGTCCTCAGCTTCCTGAGAGATCAACTTAAAGCCTTTTCCTAATTAGCTTTCCCTCTGTCAACTGGGTCCTAATTTTTTATTGTTTTTTTTTTTTGTTCAATTTTTTGAAGCAAATTGAAAATCTAATAGATTAAAGACATGGTGGATGGCTGACTCTACCTGTATGTATGTTACCTTACCCAGTGTGAGTCACTCTCAGCCATGGCTCCAGAAGAGATGGTCAACAGAGTTTTCACTCACTATTTATACACAGGCTCTTCCGGCTGTCATTTCTAGGGCTGTGTAAAGGAGCCACGATGAAAGATTCATGCTAAACACATTTAGGTTACAGTGGACCTGAACTCTTGCACGGGACCGAAGAATTTTGACCTGTATGTCTAATTCCCCCTCATCTGTGACTAATCACAACTGTAAGTAGATGTGTCAGCTGGCTGCCTCGGCAGCTAATTTGTAAAAACTGGATGTTAACCCTATTTCTGCTTCTGTGAAAGCAGACATAGGGTCTGCTTTCACAGGATTTGAAAGCAGGATTTGTATCAGCTGTAACAAAGAAATGTTTTTCTTTAAAGGTTAATATGCTGTTGCTTATCTTTTAGAGCAAAGAGGAAGTCCTGAGTTCAGGTCCATTTTAATTTTAAAGCCCATTGCATTATTTCATATTTACCAAGTTACTGAGCTTCTCTACACTGACATATGCAACATTTGCTTATTCTTCTATTTATTGATCTGTGTAGAACCACTTGTAACGTTCATGTGATTGTTATTAGCATTCCCCCCCTCATTATACACACTGGTCTCTGGGATTTCGGTTTACCTGCCATACTGCATACTTGACAGGTGCAGGAGAAAAACTGGACACTAGTCTGGTAGTGGTTATCTCTAGTGTTGGACGAACATCTGGATGTTCGGGTTCGGTGTGGTTCGGCCGAACATGCCCCTGATGTTCGAGCCGAACCCAACCCGAACATGTCCCTTTGGGGCCCCTATAGGATCCCAGCATAAAGGGAGAGCATGCCCCGAGCGCGGGGGGGGGGGGGGGGTGCCGGAAATGCCCCCCACCCCTCCCCACTAAACTCTCCCTTTTGCCGGTTCCCTATAATGTTAAATTTAAGCCCCCCAAAAGTACCTGAGGAGGAGGGCAGGAAGCGGGCAGCCAGAGATGCTAGGCGCTAGTACCATCTGGTACTTCTGCCCTCTCTTGACGCACTTCCTGTTTACATTTGAAGGCGCATCAAGAGAGCGCAGAAGTACCGCGATGACGCGAACGAGGGTACGCGTCTACATGATGACACGTACCCTCGTACGCGTCATCGCGGTACTTCTGCGCTCTCTTGACGCAACTTCAAATGTAAACAGGAAGTGCGTCAAGAGGGCAGAAGTACCAGATGGTACTAGCGCCTAGCATCTCTGGCTGCCCGCTTCCTGCCCTCCTCCTCAGGTACTTTTGGGGGGCTTAAATTTAACATTATAGGGAACAGGCAAAAGGGAGAGCTTAGCGGGGAGGGGTGGGGGGCATTTCCGACCGTCCCCGCGCTCAAGGCATGCTCTCCCTTTATGCTGGGACCCTATAGGGGGTTATGTTCCGCCGGACACGGCTGTGTTCGGCCGAACAAAGAAGGCCTGTTCAGGTTCGGGCAACTTTCCCTGAACACCCTCCCGAACACCATGAGGTGTTCGGGGGCGCCGAACCGAACCTGAACAGGCCAAAATCCGGGCGAACCCGAACAGTGGCGAACACTGTTTCGCCCATCACTTAACAAGCCTAACATGCTCTTCTTTTATTGCTACCTGTTTTTTATTTGTGTACAGACAGGTGGTATATATACACTTGCCACTCAAAACTGGTCTTTACAGACTTGCTGTACAGGTGACCCAAAATGGGTTCTGGCTGAGCAGAAATGGGGGAGAGGAGGGGTGCACGAGTGACACTATGCTGCAGGAGCTCTCCTCTATAGGAAAAAGATGAATCAATGGACAATGGTTTGGCCACTCCCCTCTCCATAGGACAAAATGGGCTGCTTAGCAGAGACCCAAGCAGCTCATTTGTACACCAATTCGGAAAGTAATGTCACTGGAAGCATCTGGAAAGTTCGTTCTGGGTGAGATTTATCCAGCATGTGTGAGTGTGTGAGCAGATTCAGAAGCACACAGAAAATAGCTAGCTGAATGGTCTGTTAGGCCCAGTGCACACCAAAAACCGCTAGCAGGCTAGCAGATTTTCAAATGCTTTTTCTTATTTTTCTGTACCATTTCAGCTAGCATTTTGCGGTTTTGGGAAGCGTTTTTCAGAGCGGTTTGCGGTTTTCCTATACTTTACATTGGAGGCAGAAACGCCTCTGCAATCCAAAATCTGCAGCAGCCCGGGAGTATGCGTTTCTGCAAAACGCCTCCCGCTCTGGTGTGCACCACCCCATTGAAATACATTACCCAAGCGTATCCGCAGCCGCAAGCGGATCGCAAAACGCAGCCGAACCGCTCTGGTGTGCACTAGGCCGTATTGTGGATTTGGGGGAATGGACTAGAGATAAGCAGCAATGATCCCAGGAAGGTAGATGTATGGCTGCCAGAGCTGAAAGACAGAATGGGAAGGATGCCGGTAGATGTATGGCTGCCAGAGCTGAAAGACAGAATGGGAAGGATGGAAGCTGTGTAGCTTATAGCTGGTATACGCAGCCAGCCTCCCATGGGATGTCTGTAAAGGGGGCCGGTAGCAGAGCTGATAACATTACACTGAATAAGAGATGCTATGCAGTCTGTTACTTATTTTTTTTGTAACCAATGCTGTTACCTGTGATGGACCTTGTTGAAGTTTAAAATTAACCTGTCATGACAACGCCATTGTTCAGGTTCTCAAAATTGATTTGTTTCTTGCCTACCATTTTATCTTATGGCTTCACACCATAGTAATCAGTTGGAACATCTGACTTCAGTAAAGTGCAAGTTCACCCTCTCAGGTTTTTAATTGTTAGCAAAAGTGACCAGAAGGTAATGCCATTACTTGCACGGTTTTCATATATGATGCATATATTACATAAAAAAAAACCTTTGGAAAAGTAATGTGACTTTACACAGTATTACACAGGGCGACTTTTTCCTAAAGTCATTTTGCTGAATGGAGCTGCTGACACTGGGGAAAGTGTCGCCCTGTGTAATACAATGTAACTATGGAAAGATGGATATCATTTTAAAGCTCTCTTTATCCTCATTCTGGCGACACCTAAATCATCGCCCTACGTCTTTTAGTTTTCTCTATTTTCTATTTTCTCTAAAATAGCAAAAACTAAAAGGCGTAGGGCGGCGGTTTATATATCATTGGAAAGAGGAGAAAGAGAGCTTTAAAATGATATGCATCTTTCCATAGTTTCTGCACTGCTCGGAGTCCCTTTAATAAAGGTGGCTGTGTTTTAATGGCAGACAAACCAATCATATTGTACTTGGCTTTATATATAGATAGATATATATATGTTAACCACTTACGTGTAATACTGCTTTTGTTTTTTATTGATTGTGAAGCGTACAATGCATGTATATAATTATTTTCTCATTAAAACACAAATCGAGCTGTGTTGTTTCATGCAATGTTATTACCGGTAATTGTTTCTTTAACACTTTTTTGTGCCTTTGGGCCCTTTTCCACTAGCAGTCGTTAGCGTTCACGCTGAACGCTAGCGATTGCTGAATTGCAATTACCGGCGATTCCCCGACGTTTGCGGCCGCGATTTTGCTATGCTATGCACTGCATAGCAAAATCGCGGCAAATATCGTTCCGCCGCGCGTTCGCGTTCCCGTAAAAAACGAATCGCGGTAGTGAAAATGACCTACCGCGATTCCTATGTTAAAAAGCAAACCGTAGCGATTGTAAAATCGCTAGCGGTTTGCGTCTTTGCGATTCAGCCAGCGCAAACGCGCTGGTGGAAAAGGGCCCTTATTGTGTAAAATGTTGAAGGTGACTAAAATATTATGAATACATAAAGCTTATCTAGTGTTAAAGTTAACTGGATGAAAAGCTTGGGTACAAAATTAGATACTTAAAGAGAGGGAAGCCTTAGGATCCTATTAATATTATTATTATTATTTATATAGCACCAGCATATTCCCCAGTGCTTTACAAAGCCAATTGAGGCTTACCTCGGTATTCTGATGTCTCCTGTAACTGAGCGCAGCCCCCCGGAAGATTAACGGCAAGGCATTGTCACCAGAGATGGGCTTTAGAGTTGAAAGCCACTCGAATTCGAAATTGTAATGAAGCTTGATTAAAGTATAACTGTCGGGCATAAAATCACAAATCAATTCTTTATTTTTATCTGGTAAACAAGTAATAAGGATGCTAACCAGGCAATCCAAAAGTTAAAATCACTATTACTTTTCTTGTTGATAAATGATCATTCCCCAGTTTACCTGACTCTTATTTGGTACACACAAAATTTGGTACACAAAAAGGAAGTTGCAAGGCATGCTGGGTTGTCATTTTTTACTTCTGTACATTAGTTAAGTCTGATGGGAAATAAAGAAGCAAAAAAGAAGACAACCCAGCATGCCCTGCAACTTCCTTTGTGCGGCAACGTACTAAATAAGAGTCAGGTAAACTGGGGAATGATCATTTATAAACCATGAACAGTAATAGAGATTTTAACTTTTGGATTGGCTGGTTAGCATCCGTATTACTTGTTTTCCAGATAAAACTAAATAATTGATTTTTTATTTTATGCCTGACAGTTACACTCTAAGGAAGTTGAGCATGGGAGACAAAGGGGTTACTCAGAAGTCAGTCTGGCTCCTATGCATATCACAACCAGATTGTGCCTAATCATATTGGTACCACCCACCTCCTGTTACTGCAGTGTTGCTTGTGCGAGTCCGCATGCACAGTAAGCTGGAGCCACTCATGTTTGAACAGCTCCGAGCTACTGCGGATGCGCGGCCGTGTGGCTACTGCATGGCCATACTCATAGTGGAGGACGATGGGAGCCGTGCTCAGCGGCAGGATAAATCGAATCACACCGAAGGCAGTCTTAATGGGATTCTAAGGCTTCCCTCTCATCAGGTAAGTATCTCATTTTGATCCCGAGCTTCAACTCTGGATCACTTTAAAGCGGAATATAACCCTGCATTTCAACTTTGCTCTAAAACATTATTTACAGTATATTATATGCAACCAGCATTTTTTTTTTTTACTAGACCAGCATTGGAAGGGTTACACAGGGCTTTAAAGTTCCTGGAGATTTCTGCAGACGCATCCGAAGCTGAAATAGATACATTTTGTTTACATAAATGTATCTAAGTGTTGAATGTGACTCACTCTCTCTCACTGAGAAGGAGCTTGGAGGACAGCCAAAAAGTGTGTAACATTTATCAATAGATACATTCAACTAAATAGAATGTATCTATCTGAACTTCTGCATATCTCTCCACGGAACTTTAAACCTCTGTGTTTAACCCTTCCAATGCTGGTCTAGTAAAAAAAAAAATGCTTCTTGCATATAATATTTTAGAGCAAAGTTGAAATGCAGGGTTATATTCCACTTTAAACAAAACATCTCTACTTATTTGGAAAGGGGCAGAAATATAACCAATGAAGGTCTTTAGTCTTGTCGTTTGCAACTCTGTGGAAAGTTTGTTTCTGAGAATTACAAAGCGAGTAAAAATAATGCCGATCTCCTAGAAGGAGAATTCTGCATAGCTAAACAGCCTAGGCTAAACATCACTGGGCGAGGCTACATACCAATATACAGCAATGTATAGTTACAGTGGGATGCGAAAGTTTGGCCAACCTTGTTAATTGTCATGATTTTCCTGTATTAATCGTTGGTTGTTACGATTAAAAATGTCAGTTAAATATATCACACAGTGATATTTGAGACGTGAAATGAAGTGTATTGGATTTACAGAAAGTGTGCAATAATTGTTTAAACAAAATTAGGCAGGTGCATAAATTTGGGCACCACAAAAAAAGAAATTAAATCAATGTTTAATAGATCCTTCTTTTGCAGAAATTGCAGCCTCTAAATGCTTCCTGTAGGTTCCAATGAGAGTCTGGATTCTGGTTGAAGGTATTTTGGACCATTCCTCTTTACAAAACATCTCTAGTTCATTCAGGTTGGATGGCTTCCAAGCATGGACAGCTCTCTAAAACACACCACAGATTTTCAATTATATTCAGGTCTGGGGACTGAGATGGCTATTACAGAACTGTGTACCTGTTCCTCTGCATGAATGCCTTAGTGGAGTTTGAGCAGTGTTTAGGGTCGTTGTCTTTATGAAAGATCCAGCCCTGGCACAGCTTTAGCTTTGTCACTGACTCCTGGACATTGGTTTTCAGAATCTGCTGATACTGAGTGGAATCTATGCGTCCCTCAACTTTGACAATATTCTTAGTCCCTGCACTGGCCATACAGCCCCACAGCATGATGGAACCAACCCCATCGTTTACTGTAGGTAGCAGGTGTTTTTCTTGGAATGCTGTGTTCTTTTTCCTCCATGCATAATGCCCCTTGTTATGCCCAAATAACTCAATTTTAGTTTCATCAGTCCACAGCACCTCATTCCAAAATGAAGCTGGCTTGTCCAAAGGAGATTTAGCATCCCTCAAAGGCTTCCTCTGTATCACTCTCGCATACAGCATCTCATTGTGTAAAGTGTGCTGAATGGTTGAACGATGCACAGTGACTCTATCTGCAGCAAGATGATGTTGTAGGTCTTTGGTGCTGGTCTGTGGGTTGACTATGGCCTCGATTCACTAAAGGGTGGTAAGTGTTAGCACCCTAGTGAAGAGGCGCTTAGGACATGAAAACGGCCGTTGCACGCGCTAATATGTGTGCAAGCATTCGCGTGCGCAACGTTTAAGCGCTGAAAGGTGTGCCAATAACGTGCACCAGTGCACGCGAAATGTCACACTGTCCAAGCGGATGGTGCGCCGTTTCGTGTGCATCGGCGCGACGTTATTGGCGCGGCACTACACTTTGCAAGTCATCAGTAAGAGCTTTAGACGTGCAAACTACTTAGCACCCTAGTTTGCAAGTCCAAAGCTGTTAGGCGTGCTAACTATGTTAGCACGCCTTTGTGAATCGAGCCCTATGACTGTTCCCACCATTTGTCACTTCTGTTTATCCGTGATTTTTCTTGGTCTGCCACTTCGAGCCTTAACTTGAACTGAGCCTGTGGTCTTCCATTTCCTCAATATGTCCCTAACTGTGGAAGAGACAGCTTTCTGTATGCTTCCCCTAAACCACATATGTCGAACTCCAGGCCTGGAGGGCCAGATCCATGTCAGTGTTTAGGATGGACTGAGAAAGAAAGGAATGTGTTCTACCTGATGGTCCACACCTTTCCTGATTCAGACCCATCAATTAATTTGAGCTGTATCAAAAATGTGTGAGGATCTCGGCCCTCGTAGGACCGGTTTGACATACCTGCCCTAAACCATGATGGTAAACAGTCTTTGTCTTTAGATCATTTAAGAGTTGTTTTGAGACTCTCATGTTGCTACTCTTCAGAGAAAATTAAAAGGGGGAAACTTAAAACTGACCCCCTTAAATACTCTTTCTCATAATTGGATTCACCTGTGTATGTAGCCCGGGGGCACTGAGCTTACCAAGCCAATTTGAGTTCCAATAATTAGTTCTAAAGGTTTTAGAATCAATAAAATAAGTGCCCAAATTTATGCACCTGCCTAATTTTGTTTAAAGGGACACCGAGCAGTGCAGAAACTATGAAAAGATGCATATAATTTTAAAGCTCTCTTTCTCCTCTTTCCAATGATATATAAACCGCCGCCCTACGCCTTTTAGTTTTAGCTAGAGCCGCGGTTTAGGTGTCGTCAGAAAGAGAGCTTTAAAATGATATCCATCTTTCCATAGTTACATTGTATTACACAGGGTGACTTTTTCTGCTGAATGGAGCTGCTGACTTTGAGAAAAAGTCACCCTGTGTAATACAAGTAACTATGGAAAGATGGATATCATTTTAAAGCTCTTTCTCCTCTTTCTGGCGACGCCTAAACCGCGGCCCTATGCCTTTTAGTTTTCTCTATTTTTGCGATCGAAATCGTGGCCGCGGCAATTTCAATCACGAAAATAGCGAAAACTAAAAGGCGTAGGGTGGTGGTTTATATATAATTGGAAAGAGGAGAAAGAGAGCTTTAAAATGATATGCATCTTTCCATAGTTTCTGCACTGCTTTTGCATCCCACTGTATAGGAAGTGTTTTTGATGCTGATTATTAACATAAAAGTGGGTATCCTGAATATTTTATTTTACTACATTCTGCTATGTGTAGCCTCTTTAAAAACACTTACGCCGTTTCCATGGATGGATGACTGAGCTGAGCACTTGTCAGACAGTGCAGCCTCCCAGATGCCAGCCATGAGTGCCCTTTAGCTGCAATTTCATGCAGCTTAAGCCTTTTTTAAGATGTAGATATTGATCGAGTGGTGAGGGATGACCTGTTAATTACACCATAGGTGCAGTTTGATGCTTCGATGGGTCTCACCTAATCTAATGGTGAGTGTGAAGTGTACTGTATATGCGAGGTGGAGGCTTTCCTATATTGAAGACTGAGATTCTACAGATCCCAAGTGGAAGATGGACACTGCCGTTGCAGTATTAGTTCTCATTATTTACTGACTCCAATACAGATAAAAACAAATGTACATTAACCACTTCTCAACTTGCACCCTTCTCTGCTATGTTCTACATACCTAAATCCTATCATTTTACTAGTGCATTTTGTCAGCACTTGCCAGCACTGACGAGCCTACTGTTCTGTATCATGGTGGCTGTGATCTTGCATTTCTCAGGCCAGGATGATAGGTGAACAATGGGTGTTACCGGTGGAAGAGCTTAGAGAGCGGGCTTCCAGACCGAAAGATAAAGACAAAAGGGAAAAACCAGGAGTGTTAATATCGTGTAGTATAGGCACTGGTTATAAAGAGTACTACTTATTAGAGGCGCTGCTAGGATCCTAAGAGATCCGGGGCACTTTTGGGCACTCCAGCCAAAAAATGGGTGTAGCCATGCACCAGAATGTGGGTGTGGTCATGGGTGGAGCCAAATTTACCTTGTTCCTCTTTTGAAGTGAGCTCATTTATTCTATTTATTTCACCTCACTGGGGCGCCTCCTCCTATCCACCTACCACAAGATAGTAAGTGGGGTAATAGTTGCTCCAGACACTAAAGCATTATCTCTGCCTCTGCAGCTCTCTGGACAGATGCTTGTTTGTATTAGAGGTCACAGTTTGGACACACTGTCAAGTACTACTATTGACAACACAGCCTTTAGGCTGTATTCACACTGTGCACATTGCATAATGTATGCGTTGCAATTCACATTATATTTTGAAGCCTGGTCAATGTCTAGACAGTGTGCACTTATTTCTACACATTATCCAAAAACTCGCTGCATTGCATTAGTTAGAATAACGCAATTCAGAGATATGAACAGGCCCAAACAATTGTATGGATAGTGCGTTCACATGTAGAATTATTCCCCAATGCAATGGACATTGACCCTTATGTATTCAACTTTTTCTCCTGTTTTGTCGTAGGAGATAATTTTTTTATCTTCTCTTTAAAATAACTTTTCAGCACTCTGCAATTAGTACTGTCAAGATTTATTACTAGTAATTTCTTGCTTGCTGGTGACTTAAAAGGCAATTCATTTACAAGGTGTAAAAATATTCGCTAGGAGAAAAAGATAATTGAATAGGGACCTTGGTGTGAACATACTCTTTTAGACAAAGGCCTCAATTCACTAAGCAGTTTAGACTAGTCTACAGATGGTTTTTAGTCTACTGAAGGTTTGGTGTAATGTTTTAGACCTGTTTTCAGACCTGTTCTAACATTCCGTAATTACACAAATCACAAAGGCAAACAAGGAGTAACCACGCCCACTTTTTCTGACAGAGATTAGACCAGCTGATTTCTTGTCAGTAAAGCAATTCTGTGAGTTATTTTAGATGTGAAAGGGGAACTGAAGTAAGAGGTATAGGGAGGCTGACATATTTATTTCATTTTAAGCAATACCAGTTGCCTGGCAGCCCTGCTGGTCTATTTCTCTGCAGTAGTATCTGAATAACACCAGAAACAAGCATGCAGCTAGTCTTGTCAGATCTGACTTTAAAGTCTGAAACACCTGATCTGCTGCATGATTGTTCAGGGGCTATGGCTAATAGTATTAGAGGCAAAGGATCAGTAGGGCTGCCAGGCAAATGGTATTGCTTTAAAGGAAATAAACATGGCAGCCTCCATCTACCTCTCTCTTCAGTTCCCCTTGAAGATGGAACCTTTTTGAATTAATTATGCAGAAGTTTCATTGTATGCAGAGGAGAGCTCATCAGAGGAGAAGGATGTCCATCATAGCTACTCGTTTGTGAATTGCAGCTTTTGATCATTTCCCCTGCATTACCCACCTAATTACCAAATGGTTTAGACCAGGTCTAAAACATTTGGTAATAGTGAATTCCCCTTTGATGCAACTGATTAAACCATCAGTAGACTAAAAACCAACAGTAGAGTAGTCTAAACTGCTTAGTGAATTGAGGCTATTGTTGATAGTAAAGGAAAGGAATTTGTCATGAAAAAAAAGAAAACATTTCTTTGGCAAACTTGTAAGTTCACCTCCCATTTTCTTTACCAAAAAAGTAGAAGACAAATCAATTTATTCTTGTTTTGTTGTAGACAGAGTTAAAGTACACACAGAAACACAACTCGATCTCTTGGTTAACAGTTCTGGGTCAAGTGCTGTACAGGCATGTTACTAGCCTACAGGATGGCTACTCGTTCTATTGGGGGGGGGGGCAGGGATGACTGTGCTGCACACGATGAAGTGACTTTGAGAGGAAAGGGTAAGGAGGTGAATAATGCATTGAGCCTGTGTTCAGCCAAGATGACACAGTGCTCTGGATCATCCATCGACACATCGAGGCCATATACACAGCCTAGAATCTTGGTGGAAATGGCTGCCTCCATGGCCGAATAGACTTCCAGCATGTGTTAAGAGTGCAGGGGGAGAGAAGAATAAATGTGGAGCTCAGGTCATTAACAGCAGGTGATCATCAATAAACTGTTTGACAGCTGGAGTTAAGGGGAGAGCAAACTAATCGGTGAATGTGTGCAGGAAAACTCACCAATCAGGAGTTCTGCCCTCTACAACACACACACTCACTCACACTCTCTCTCTCTCCAGCAGCTTGTATGTCTTGTTCATATAGAGGAAGGGATCAGCAGGAAACGGCAGGTGCGGCATAAAAATATGCTTCCAGAAGACTCATTCAAGGAGGTAAATGCATAGTCTAGATTTAATAAATCAAAGTTTGGGAAATCTCAATTCTTGAAATTGTAATAAAAGTGAATCAGATTACTATCGCTACTATCACTAGAATGATTCTGGATCATTCAAAGCTGTTCTTGTTACTAATAGAATGAAGGGTAGCAGTGAGCATAGCAGTGCAGTGCTGAGTTAGATAGCATCAGAACTGCTGAGTCTCTTTTCATTTGAGTTTAGATGAGTTTTAAAAATAATCTTTCCATTTCAGCTAGCAGCCAGCAATAATTATTTCAAAACTGACTGCAAGCTCAGATTGCACTCCTTTGCAAGCTTGGCATATGTACTCATTCTGGAGTAGCCACTGCCTTGAAATTCCCACCTTCCTATATAGCTACTTATTTGCACAGAGTGCGAATCCTTCTGAAGCCCCGTACTCCCCACACGACGGGTTCCTGGATGGCCCCTTGAAGACTCGTCAAGTGACGCTTCTTCCTGCTGGTGGGCATGCATGACGTCACATGACGCTACACATCAGGAGCCAACGAGACTTCAAGTGATCGCGGGAGTCGTCGGGGATCTTAGAGATCCGATCTGCCATGATGGTTGTTGTAGCGTGACGCTAAGCGACGTTCACTTGGTCGTGTGACTGTACTCATGTCGCGATATTACAGAAACAACAACAAAAAATCGTCAGTTGTAGGGTAGATCGCGACGTGGGTACATAGCTTTACTGATTTAAACTCCTGTACTAATCCTATGTTTGGTAACTGGCTTTGATACCCCCATCTGATAGATACTGACATGTCACAGTTTTGAACTGTTTGGAACATCTATGTTCTGCATGAAGAACAGGGCCGGTTCTAGGAACAATGGGGCCCCAGGGCAAAATTAACCAGTGACCCCCTCCCCCCCCCCCCAAAAGACTCCCCCCGACCAGAAAGTGGCATTTAGAGGCCCTTTGTTTTAGACAAATTTCCCTTCTGGGCCTGTGAGCCGGCTGCTGACCCTCCCTCCTAATCACCTCCCAGCTTAAGTGTGTTGCCTGCTGCCAGCATGCTACTCTGCCAAAGACTTGGCAAAGGACCCGGGAGCAACAGTTAAGATGGGGAGACACCTTAGGGGTCCCCCTCTATAGTAGCACTGGCCCTGGTGAAGAAAGAGCAAGATAAGGAAGCTGAAACAATGTTTGTTGATCCTTGCACACAGAGGGATTGCATGAGGGATTTGAGGTGAAAAAACGATTTTGTAATCTGGACTATTTTTTTGGAGAAGGAATGCAGATTTTTTTTTTTCTGTGACAATCATTATAACAAGAAATAATAAGTAGGTGTTTTAAATAATCATTTATTTTAAATTAAGATCATACATAAAATACACACATAAAATCAAATGTAGCAAATCATATAGGTCTGCATTCTCTGTTTATATTCTTCTTGCTTGTTGGAGAATTGAAGAATATTTTTTAGCAGCAACACTAAAAAGAAGACAAGAATGCATGTTAAAGCATACCTGAAGCAATTTTTAATAATAAATTGAGATAATTACTTATATAATGGGAAGGGGTACATGGATTCATTTTGCCGCAGGGTAAGCCTAATGACAGCTCGCCCTGCTGCTGCACAAATTCCGGGCGGCATTAACTACTATTCCCTCTCTAAATTGTAGCAATGTCATAGCCATGCGCCTGTCTGTGAATGACTCTCCGTACTGGTCAAGCATTACACGCATACCCAGTAAAACAAAGCCACTTGCGCAAGAATTTTTCCTCCAAGCTTCATTCTATTGGACATGCATGGACAGTACTCACACATGCCCAGTACAGAAAAGCTCATACACGGATGGGAGAATGGCCATGAAGAAGAATAGGGTCCCAGGCAACAGCATTAGACTCGAGGAGGATCTGGGAAGCCTCTGCACCATCCAGAGACTTCCCAATGCTTTGAATAAGCATCAAAATCTGCGTGCATGAAATAGAGGTGAGAGGAAAAATGGGCGCGTGGTAAAGCTGATATAAGTCTAAACAATAAATATCGTCCTGAATTGGGCACCAAATGAAAAACTAAAAAAATATATACAGTGGTAAGGATGATAGTAAAACTGGGTTTGTTCACTTTCTTGGATGCGCTCAGGCTTCCAGGATTTCGTCTAGGAGTGCTCTCCTTTTGATTTTACAGGAATGTTTACTGAACTTATGGTTCACTATGGTGCCTATGCATGGGGATATGTGGGATCTTTTTCATGTCAACTACTTTTATAGGGATATAATACTGGGCATTATGTGGTTATATGCACTTGGCTAATGGGGATGGTCGGTATCTATCCTATTTATCAGCTGGGACAGTGTATATTAAATTACGCTATCTGGACTGCCCCTATTACCATTCTTGTGAGGTATAGGTCCATATTGTACTGATATATACCTGCCCAGCTGGCACCTTCTTGATATGCACTTTTATATACCACTTAGGACTTTGTTTTGGAGGCACTGTTCTGCTTCACATGTAGATTGGTCCTTGCTATTTAGTTTTTGTATCATTTTTGATACACTTGTTGCTATGAGACACTCTGCGGCAGTTTATATAGTCTATGTTGCCTGCACACTGGCACACTATGGTGATTGGGCTTTGCACACTTCCAGTTTGTACTAATCAGCTGGGCATCTTACATATATGTACGATTTCTACAGATTGCGATGCGACATTACTCTTGAATCGACATTTGGTAAGATACAATTATGACTTTTGTGCCTGTATCCTGATTCACACATATGACCATGGCTGGTATGTAATCGATTGTACAATTTATATTATATGTGTATTTTTTAACAGATGTGTGTATGCACTGTGTGCCTCTGAGGAAGCGGTCTTTGACCGTGAAACACGTGTCAGGCAGTCCTTTGTTATGATGTGGAGTCCTGGATATGGGTCTTGTGCTTACTTGTCCGCAATCTTGAAGAAATTTGAATTTTGAACACTGAAGAATAAAAGACTGATTGTTCATTTAAAGCCCCATTGTAATTTATGTGGATGGTTTATAAAACTGGGGATCTACTGTACAGTTCAGTGAAGGACCATGAATGCCAACATATTCTGTGACATCCAGAAGCAGAAGCATGATCACATCCCTTTGGAAACTGAGCCACAAGGCAGTATACCAACATGATATCGACCCCAAACACAAATCTATGATGACCACTGCCTTGCTAAAGAACTTGAGGGTAAAGGTTCTGGACTAATGCTGGTCTTCAGATCTTAACTCAATTAAGCATCCTCATGGAAGTTGGAGGTGAGCGCTGTCTCTAACATCTGTCAGCTTTGTGATGTCGTCATGGAGGAGTGGAAGAGGATACCAGTGGCAACCTGTGAAACTCTAGTGAACTCCATGCCTAAGAGAGTTAAAGTACCCCTAAACCGAGACCAAAATTACTGAATGAAGCTCATGGTGAGCTAGATAACCTCCTCCTAAGTATAGATAGCCTGAATAGTTCGCCGGCGAGCCCTATGCAGCAAAGATCGGGTATTCGCGCTTGAGCACATGGCAACTTTTGACCCACCTCCGTACATCTTCATTGGGCTAAACTTTGACCCCTTACATCACAGTCAGCAGGCACATGGCAGCCAATTAGCCTATACTCCCCCACGGACCCCCGCCACTATAAAAACGCAGCGCCCGTCATTTTCCAGTCTGTCTTTGGCAGGAATAGTGAGAAAAAGGGACAGAGCTTGCTGGAGATAGGGAAAGCGTTAGCTAGGCCTGTTTTGTTTTGATCCTCGCTGACTTGCTGTTAAAGGGTACCAGAGATGTACCCTAGCTGAGAAAATGAAAAAGAAGTTATACATAACTTGGGGCTTCCTCCAGCCCCATACGCGCTGATCGATCCCACGCCGCCGTCCACCTCTGCCTGCAACTACGAGAGCGGGCTTTCGTCGCTGACGTCATCGGAGTCAGCTACGCAGGAGAAGTGCGCCCTCTACGTATCTCTCCATACACTGCTGCAGAGATACGCAAAGAGCGCACCTCTGCTACGCTTAGACTGGCTCCAATTGATGGAACAGTGCGGAGCCGGTTCTCGTAGCTGCGGGCAGAGGAGGATGGCGGCGTGGGATCGATCAGCACGTATGGGGCTGGAGAAAGCCCCAGGTATGTATAAAATCTTTATTTTTTCAGCTCTGTTTCCCTTTAAAGCACCCCCAAACAGACCTTCTGAGGGCTACTTCATCCTTCTGCTGTTTTTTTGTGTGTGTGCAACACTCCACAGCCCACAGACAGCCACCCAGAGCTGTGCCCAGTGCCCACTATAATTGTGTGTCACATTAGACACAAGCACAATAGTGCTCCAGGGCATCTGTAATTATCACTGAATTGTGTTTGAACTTTTGCATTCTCAGTGTCTGTCTGATAGTCAGCAGACAGAGCCCACTGGCACGGAGTCACACCTCTATCCACTTCTAGTGATATTTGTGTGCCTACATAACAGCACACAAGCAGAGTACTAAGTACTTCTCCAGGGTATCTGTTATTATAACTGTATTGTGTTTAAACTCTTGCATATTCTCAGTATCTGTCTGATAGTCAGCAGACAGACCCACACCTGTGTCCATTTCTAGTGATATTGAATTGTGTGCCGCATAACACACAAGCACAGTTTTACCACTACTGCTCCAGGGCATCTGTTATTATCACTGTATTGTGTTTGACCTCACCTGTTGCGTACCTGAGTGCATAACCCGTACATTACCACCCTGGACATTTAAAAGCAGCCCTTTATTCCTCAAATGTACTGTGATTTCTGCCCTTTGGGGATTAAAACCTGACTGCGTCAACTCATTTTTGGTGGGACTTTTGGCATGGATCCCTCTCCGGCATGTCCCTATCTAGGTTTTAGACCCTTTGAAACAAGTTTTCCATTACTCTTGTGGCCAGAAACAGTCTTTGTAGGTTTCTAAATTCGCCTATTCATTGAAGTCTATGGAGGTTCGCGGGAATCCAAACTTTTTCCGTTCGCGACATCTCTACTCCTGAGTGAGCTGTCATTGCTCATTGTTCTCAGGATCCCCTTGCTCCCTGCCCCAAGGTCTCTTCGTAGTTGACGGGATCATCCAGTTGAATACTAAAACCAGGATGTTTCCCCTAGCGACTGTACACAGACACAAGTTTCAAAACCCGTGAGCACAGGGAAAGCAAACCCTTGTCCACAAGTGCTTCCTATCTCTGCAGTTTAAAACTTGTGCCTGCGCAGTTCATGTTGCTTTGCACTACTCGGAGGAACTTCTGGACAGCTGCAGAGAAAAAAGGACAAGATATGGGGAATGGACCATTCACTTTCATTCAATGTGAATTTCATGTAGATCACTGCGGGATGCAAAGAAAAAATGTAAAATGCCATTTTTTGCATGCATTCGCCCCCCCCCCCCCCCCCCCATAGCAACACGACACCATTTCTATCCCCTTCCTTTGTTCCTATTTAAAACACTTAAAAAAAGCGAAAAAAAAGCATGTACAATGTTAGACAATTCACTTTCATTAAATGCAAATTGCATGCGGGTCACTGCATTATATGAAAATATGCAGCAGACTGTCTGTTTTTCTTTTTCCTGAATAGATCTGCATGAAAAAAGACTACAGTGAATGGAAACTGTCTACAGATTCATTTCCACCATGTATTTCCTTTTCCGAATCGGACGCAATGCAAAGCCGCAGCTGAATCGCTATAGACAAGACAAGACTAATAACATTTATATTGTGCTTTTCTCCTGGCGGACTCAAAGCGCCACAGCAGCAGCCACTAGGGCGTGCTCTATAGTCAGTAGCAGTGTTAGGGAGACTTGCCAAAGGTCTCCTACTGAATAAGTGCTGGCTTACTGAACAGGCAGAGCCGAGATTTGAACCCTGGTCTCCTGTGTCAGAGGAAGAGCCCTTAACCATTACACCCTCCAGCCTTGCCATACATGACTATAGGGATTCAGATACATGCTACAGAAAACGGATGCATGCCGTCTAAAATCACGCCATTATGCAATTCGGATGGCAAGGCTATGGTCTGAATAGGCAGCGTTTCCCAGTCTGGCTCGCATGCAGGGAAACGCTGCATATTCGAACATAGTGGAAACGGGCCCTGCCATTGCACACATTTCTTATGTGGCTTTCCACAATGCAAAACGGCATGGAAATAGGCCACAGTGTCAGGCCCAGTGCACACCAAAACCGCTAGCAGATGCGCAAAACGCTAGCGGTTTTTGGAGCAGATTTCAGAGCGATTCTAGGCATGTTTAGAGAGTTTTTCTAAACATACCTAGCGGTTTTGGGTGCGTTTTTGTGTAGCAGATTACAAATATTGTTACAGTAAAAGCTGTTACTAAACAGCTTCTGTAACAAAAACGCCTGGAAAACCGCTCTGATGTAGCATTTTCCAGAGCGGTTTGCGTTTTTCCTATATCTTACATTGTGGCAGAAATGCTTCTGCAAACCGCAAACGTGCCTCGGTTTGCTAAAAATCTCAAACCGCCGGTGTGCACCATCTCATTGAAATACAATAGCCAAACGTTCCCTGCCAACTGCAGCTCCAGGACTTGCCGCCGCGGTTCACGCCCATTGGCGTGAGGCGGTCGTAAGGTAGATAAAGATATCTAGTCTCTGTACTAGGCTTAAAAGGTTTTATCGATATAGAGTACTTACCTGATAGGGATAAGACTCAGAACTGATAGAATGGCTGATATAATAAAACAGGCTCCACTGAATGAGGATAAAGTGGCTTGATAGATTTCATTATATATGATTGATGTCAGCAGATTAGCAATGCCTATTGATATCTGGAGCAGAAAAAATACTTTTCCTGTAAAAACAAAACAGAAAGAGAGAATAAAGAATATCTAAAAGAATCTAAAATAGGTCTTTCTATAAAAAGAAGTTGGGATAGTTTTGACAAAATTAAAATCCAAGCTTAAAGGATACCCAAGGTGACATGAGACATGATGAGATAGACATGTGTCTGTACAGTGCCTAGCACACAAATAACTATGCTGTGTTTCTTTTTTTCTTTCTCTGCCTAAAAGAGTTAAACATTAGGTATGTAAGTGGCAGTTCCCGTCTGAGTCAGGACTGGGTCAGACTACAGTTTTATAGTTGTAATTTCTTATCAGTGATGGTCAAACACTTTCCTAGCAGAAAATGGCTTTTGAGAGCAGGAAAGTGATAAAAAAGGAACAATAGTTCATAGATTTTAGCTCTGGCATAATTCAATGAATGTGTCATTTAGCAAAAACAATAACATAGTAAAAACTTAAAAAGTAGATTTAACTATAAAATAAAACTGTGGAATATCTTAAAAAGTCATTTTTAGGAGAAGGAGGATAGATACAAGTGTTTATTTCATCAGTTTATTTTCACCTCAGGTGTCCTTTAAGAAGTAAAAAAGAAAGTCTCTATAGTTGGGTTACGAAGTTGTTCTGTTGTGGGGCAAACAAGTCCATTCTGCTGACAGTTAGGGGTAGATTCACTGGGATAGTGGGATTGTAGGCTGAGATTGATGAGTCATGAGTTGATAAGTGACTGCTGATAGACCAATGGACTGTCTGTGATTGCTGTTTGACTGATGGGCTGTCTGTGACTACTGACAGTCATGGATAGTGCTTCTATAGGGGTAAGCTGGGCAACCCAGACTCCCAATCTACTCAGGGCACGCCAAGTCAAAGATTGCAGAAGTCACAAGCACATCATGAAAATGTAAAAAAATTAAATAGAAATGAACAGTACTAAAATCCCACTTGATGGCCTCATTTTAACCACTTGAGGACCCACCCTTTACCCCCCCTTAAGGACCAGCGCAGTATTCTGTGATCTGTGCTGGGTGGGCTCTGCAGCCCCCAGCACAGATCAGGGTGCAGGCAGAGCGATCAGATCGCCCCCCTTTTTTCCCCCCTATGGGGATGGTGTGCAGGGGGGGTCTGATCGCTCCTCTTGGCTGGCATGTTGCGGGGGGGGCACCTCAAAGCCCCCCTCCGCGGCGAAATTCCCCCCCTCCCTCTCCTACCTGTCATCCCCGGTGATCGGGGCTGCACAGGACGCTATCCGTCCTGTGCAGCCAGTGACAGGACGTCCCCTGTCACATGGCGGCGATCCCCGGCCGCTGATTGGCCGGGGATCGCCGATCTGCCTTACGGCACTGCTGCGCAGCAGCGCCGTACAATGTAAACAAAGCGGATTATTTCCGCTTGTGTTTACATTTAGCCTGCGAGCCGCCATCGGCGGCCCGCAGGCTATTCACGGAGCCCCCTGCCGTGATTTGACAGGAAGCAGCCGCTCGCGCGAGCGGCTGCTTCCTGATTAATTAGCCTGCAGCTGGCGACGCAATACTGCGTCGCTGGTCCTGCAGCTACCACTTTGCCGACGCGCGGTATGAGTGCGCGGTCGGCAAGTGGTTAAATTAAACCTGTAAGAGCTTACTAGATTGTCCAGAGGCTTCCCATGTACTCCATGACCCCACCAATTCTCTGACTATATCCAACAAGAGCTTGCCAGACAGGGGCGTTTCTAGGGTCCTTGGAGATCGGGGGCACCTGTGGGCACCAGGTGGGGAGGTATATGCGGCACGCCGCGGCAAACAATGGGTGTGGCCATGAGGTGAGTGGGTGTGGCCATGGGTGGGGCCAAATGTACATGTACTTAGCAGCGGTGTAAGCTACAGATAACGGGCCTGCCCATCGAAATATTGGATGGAGCCCCCTGTCCTTTATTTAGATAATTTACAATCAGTATAGGCATAGATCAAAGATGTATACACACATACAATTTTGATTGGTCAATCACTGACCACCAATTTTACCACCCCCGTGCAGTAAGTGGGCCAACAGACAATGAATTTTATGAACAGAGCTAAAATTGGCTAATCAAAATTGTATGTGTGTACCAGGCTTTACAGCTAATACTGTACATACTGAAAGTAGCAGGGATCAGCATGCAATACAGCTGGTTTACAATCAGTAAAGGCATAGAGTAACACCTTATACTCTACACACTGGAGGCAAATCAGCACACAGTGCAGGCACTAGAGAACAGCATATACTGTACATGCTGTAGGCAGCAGAATTCAGCACACTGCAGCTAGCGTGCCAAAAATATGAGGATCACGTTGTGCGGCGCGCTTATCGCGCCGCACCGAAAGATGGGTGGGCCATGGACCAGAATGTAGGTGTGGTAATGGGTGGAGACAAATTTACATGAACCTAGCAATGGTGGGACATTAGATTAGGACAGTGGTGGTGAACCTTTTGGAGGCCGAGTGCCCAAACGGCAACCCAAAAGTCACTTATCTATCGCAAAGTGGCAACAGCAATACAGCAATTTAAACTAAATACTGTACAAACGTTTTAACTCATACATGAACATTATGGAAAATCCAAGTTGAAAATAAACTGTGAAGATAAACAATTTCATCCATCCTACTCCTGAAAAATGTATTCAATTTTTTAGAACCTCCCAGTTCTATTTTCTGTTTTAAAAAGCTAAAAAAGTAGGTTTAACCACTTCGCCGCCTGGGTACAGTATATCTACGCTCCTTTGGACTTCACTTCCCCACCCGGAGCGTAGATATACGCACCCGCTGCCGCCGCTGTCTGCGCTCCCGCTCGCACACCCGCGATCGTGCACGCCGCCGCCCGCTCGCCCGGAGAGCAATGAACGGGAAAATCCATTCCCGTTTGTTGATCTCTGCCCCCCGCAATGATCGGCATGCTTCTACGAGAAGCAGCGCGATCATTGTGAAAAAACTCAGTTTCCCAGCCTCCCTTCCTGCAAGCGTCCTTCCGACGCTTGCCGGATGCCTAAAAAAAAAATGTGGCCATCTTGTGGCCAAAAAGTAATACTACACCCAAACATTTTTTTCACCTACAAATAAATTATTTTTACTATTCATTTTAACTAATTAACTCTCACACTCCCCAATTGTTACCAATATTTTTTTTTTGAAATATTAAAATAAAAAAAAAAAATACAATAAAAAAAAAAACTTAAATAGTTACCTTAGGGATTGAAATCTTTAAATATTTATATCAAAAGGGTATAACACTGTTACTTTATAAATTATGGGCTTGTAATTAGGGATAGAAACAAAACTGAAAAAAATGCAACTTTATTTGCAAATAAAATATTGGCCCCAAACATTGTGATAGGGACATAATTTAAACGGTGTAATAACTGGGACAAATGGGCATATAAGTTACATGGATTTTAATTATAGTAGCATGCATTATTTAAAAACTATAATGGCGGAAAACTGAAAAATGTTTTTTTTTCCAAATGTTTTCCTATTTTCCCATTAAAACACATTTAGAATAAAATAATTCTTGGCATAATGTCCCACCTAAAGAAAGCCTAATTGGTGGTGAAAAAAACAAGATATAGTTCATTTCATTGCGATAAGTAATGATAAAGTTATAGGCAAATGAATGTAAGGAGCGCTGAAAGGAGAAAATGCTATTGTCTCATATGATAAGGATTCAGCTTTTCCCATAGTCTCGCAGTTAGCAATCATATGACCCCCAACAAGACAAATTCAGCAATCATGAGGCCCCCAACATGACAAATTCAGCAATCATGAGGCCCCCAACATGACAAATTCAGCAATCATGAGGCCCCCAACAAATCATGAGGCCCCCAACAAGACAAATTCAGCAATCATGAGGCCTCCAACAAATCATGAGGCCCCCAACAAATCATAAGGCCCCCAACAAGACAAATTCAGCAGTCATTAGGCACATAAATAGACAGCATTTCACATAAATAGGCAGAATGCCCCCTTAATATGGTAGCCCCCCCAAGTTAGGTAGTGAGTTACAGGGACCCCCAGGTTAGCTAGTGAGTGACAGGTGCCTCCAGTTAGGTAGTGAGTGACAGGGACCCCAGTTAGTGAGTGACAGGGACCCCCGATAGTGAGTGACAGGGACCCCCGATAGTGACTGACAGGGACCCCAGTTAGATAGTGACAGGGACCCCAGTTATCTAGTGAGTGACAGGGATCCCCGATAGTGAGTGACAGGGACCCCCGATAGATAGTGACAGGGACCCCAGTTAGTGAGTGACAGGGACCCCAGTTAGTGAGTGACAGGGACCCCAGTTAGCTAGTGACAGGGACCCCAGTTAGCTAGTGACAGGGACCCCCGATAGTGAGTGACAGGGACCCCCGATAG
Organism: Hyperolius riggenbachi; assembly: GCF_040937935.1. Taxonomy (NCBI): domain Eukaryota; kingdom Metazoa; phylum Chordata; class Amphibia; order Anura; family Hyperoliidae; genus Hyperolius; species Hyperolius riggenbachi. Next base: position 368,768,021 of record NC_090646.1, read on the forward strand.
TGAGTGACAGGGACCCCCGTTAGTGAGTGACAGGGACCCCCGTTAGCTAGTGGGTGACAGGGACCCCCGATAGTGAGTGACAGGGACCCCCGTTAGATAGTGACCCCAGTGCTGCACCCTCTCATCTCCCCCCTCCCCACCAAACCCCCACCACTTGTATTTGCTGGGTGCTGCCACTTACTGTGTGAAGGATGACTGCGGTGTTCTGCTGGCTGCAGGCTGTGGTGGGTGGTCTTTGGCTGCAGGCACCTTGCTTCCTTGTCCTGTCCACTGTCTGGAATGAGGTGGTCTGGACTGCAAACATGGCAGGCAGCGGCAAGCCAGGGAGAGCGGGGGTGTACTGTGGTGGTCGTCAGTCGAAGTCTGAGGCGGCGGCCAGATGGTGGTGTCGTGGTGGTCTGATGCTCTGTGGTGGAGGTGTGGAGGAGCAGTCTGGTGGCAAGCGGATGCTTTGGCAGCAGGTGCGGAAGCCGGCGCCGCCAATATGACGCCATGTGCGCTGCCTTGCCTGGGTCAGACTCCATGCAGGGGGCGGAGCTAGTCACGCTCCATGGCTCCAGCCCCCTGCCTTTCAATGGAATGCCACGCCCCCCGCCAGGTGCTCCTCCGCTTCTGATTGGAGCACGCCCCGTGCAGGGGGGCGGATCAAGGCAGCGTATGCTGCCTGTCAAGTTGATGTCGGGTCGGGAGCCGGAAATGTGAGCGGCCGCCGTATCGAGCGAACGGCGGCCGCGTTGACTCATAACTTGTGCGGGCAGTGCGGCTGTGCCCATACATTCGGGGCACCTGTGTTGGGCACCCCCATAACACAGATCAGGGGCACCCTACGCCAGGTTCGTGGCACGGGCTACGAACCAACAGTGCTAGGAACGCCCCTGTTGCCAGATATGTTCTCATGGCCCTTTCACTTCCGTGTACGAGTATGGCTTTGCTGTACATGAGATGAAGATGGTCCTGGCAAGCAGTGGTGGGGTTGAGGAGGACATGGGAAGCCTGTGGAGCATCCAAAGCGTACCTATGCACACTTCGCCGGTGAGTTGGGTGCCAGGAGAGCCAAATGACGGCTCTCCCTGCTGCTGCAAAACTCCCCGGCGGCGTTAAATCCTACTCTCCCTCTGAGTTGTAACAACTCAGAGGGAGATGTAATTCAGGGTTCAGCAACCATCTGAGCCCCAAAATACCCTTAACCTCCTTGGCGGTTATCCCGAGCTAGGGTCGGGGGCGGAAAACCGCAGCTAAGAGTGGTGATCCTGACCTCTGCTCGGGGTAGCCGCCGCAGGCTGAATGCAGAGCAATGCTAGCAGCGGGAGCGTTTCTACATACCTCCCGGGGATCTCAACGTCAGCTGCCATTCTTCTTCCTCTCCTCCGGGGGGTTTGCTTCCTGCTGGTGAGATCGCCGGCTGTCGTCATGACAACAGCCGTCAATTTCACTTTAGAGCTGCAGCACCACCCGGAGGATGGAGGCTTAACTGCAGCGCTTGAGCCAGGGAAGTGAGTGATTGCTGGGCTGCTGTAGATCTCCCTGGCAGCATGATTTTTTCCAGGTTTTAGGGTCTGAAAGGGTGCAAAAAAATGGCACCGCTTTTAGACCCTAAAATCCAGGAAAGAATCAGAACGCCAAGGGGGTTAAAGTGAACCTCCGGACTAAAAATCGACTCAGCAGCACTGAAAAGGCCTGGTGTTTCTTTAACAGTTTCACAGCATCAGAACTTTGTTTCTCTTATACAAGCCTCATTTTTAGCTGCACAGAAGAAAACTGCCCGGGCTTTTTTCCCCTGATGCTGTGAAAAGCATGATAGGATTTCTGATGTTGTGGTTCTTGTTCTGCTGTTTTGGTGCAATTTGTTTTTTTTACATTTGGAATTTGACATTTCAAGCCTAGTGTGTGCAGCTGGGAGTGGTTATCAGGACACAGGACAGTTGGAACTGTGTCTTATGCTCCCTGTCACCTCCTTTCAACCAAAAAGATGGCTGCCCCATGACAAAGATGGCAGCCCCCATTAATCACAAACATTTGCCTGTTCTTTTAAAACAGCTGGGAGTGGTTATCAGGACACAGGACAATTGGAACTGTGTCTTATGCTCCCTGTCACCTCCTTTCAACCAAAAAGATGGCTGCCCCCATGACAAAGATGGCAGCCCCCATTAATCACAAACATTTGCCTGTTCTTTTAAAACAGGGTGTGTAAGAGATTATATTACCTATCTATTCTAATTAACATAACTGATGTAACTTGATGACAGTATGTTTGTTTAGGCTGAAGTTCCCCTTTAAGCGGCCCGCCCCACACAACATAACATTGCTGCTATGGGATGCCTGTTTCAGCGCCCGGCACTGAGAGCCGTGTCCTGGAACCACCTGCTTCGCATGCACAAGCTTCCCTCCATTTAGGAAAGTCTTTCTTTCTTTTTTTCTTCCAGGCTTGCTTTAGATCTATTCCTGCAGACGATGATTGGTGACTGCACTGTAATGGCCGGCAGAGATTGGGGGCTGCAGCGTGAAAAAAGAGTGGGGCAACGTAAAGGAGTCATCAGGGAAAATATAATAAAATAAGTGCTACTTACCGGGGGCTTCCTCCAGCCCCAAGCTCCCAGAACGTCCCTCACCTCAGCTCTCCCCACAGCCGTTCACCGCAGCTCCGTCCGGGTCCCCGGCGATGACGTCAGGGCAACCTCCAGGTCGGCCTGTACTGCGCCTTCGCGAGCGGCACTGTCAATCACCACCACGTGGGTCGGAGCTGACTGCGCAGACGCAGTAGTTCTGCATCTGCGCAGTCTGCTATGTCCCATGTGGCGGTGATTGACAGCGCCGCTCGCGCAGGCGCAGTACAGGCCGACCCGGAGGTCACCCTGGCGTCATCGCTGGGGACCGGGACGGAGCTGCGGCGAACGGCTGCGGGGAGTGCTGCGGCGAGGGACGTGCTGGGAGCTTGGGGCTGGAAGAAGCCCCCAGTAAGTAGCACTTATTTTATTATAATTTCCCTGATGACTCCTTTAAGCCCCATCTACACTATACAATTTTTTGTCCAATTCGATTTAATTGATTCGATCCGATCCAACATGTCCGATCGGGATTCGATTCGATTCAATTTGCCATTGTTTTGTCGGATTGAATCTAATCGAATCAATGAATCAAATCGGACAAAAATTGTATGGTGTAGTTGGGGCTTTAGTCATGGTGACAAGTTGCTAGACTATAGACAACTTGAGTAGATGTTAGCAATAGACTTTCATCATGAGAAACATCTTATAAAAACGCTCACCCTTCCCCAATTATACAGATTAAATTGAGTATTCCTAAAATTACTTAAAAATAATCTGTACTCTAAAATTCTTACAATAAAAAGCATATTATTCTATTCATTATGTTTTCCTGGGGCTCTCTGTGCTGTTTCTGCCACTCCCTGCTGCAATCCTGGCTTGTAATTGCCAGTTTTAGGCAGTTTTTACACACAAAAGACATGGCTGCTAACTGGCTTGTGATAGGCTCAGATAAGCTCAGTCTGTGACTCATACAGAGCCTGCAGGGGGCGTGGAGAGGGTGTGTATAGCTTCTCCCTATCACAAGCAGAGCAGCACATTCTTGCCTGAGCTGCCAAAGCTGACAAAGGAAAGAAGATTAGATTAGATAACAGAGATATTACAGAGACTGTGCAACTAGGAAAGGCTGCAGTAAGTCAGACCACATTAGAACAGAGATAGGAACTTATAGGATAGAAGAAATAAGGCTGAACATTTTGTTACAGAGTCTCTTTAAATCTACAACAGGATAAGTGCAGCAGAATCTGCCACTTTTGTATATGTACAGTACAGTGTTATTTGTAGTCTATTATTTTCAAGCTTCTATACACAGTACGATCGCTTAAACAAATTACTCTCAGAGTATATATAAATATCTTGGAATTTTTGTTTAAGATGGTTATGAATTAGTTTCCAGTTTTATCATGCTTGAATAATAGTCAAAAGGATTTTAGCACACAGTAAGCAGTCTAAAAACCCAATCCTACTACCACTCACCGTATGATGATTCTGGAATATGTTTGGATAACACAGATCGTATTGTTGGCATCGGTATGAGCGCAAACATCATCACTGCTCGAGCTAAAATTAAGAATAACATTAAATATTATTATTTACATCATTTACTCATTCCACACCCCCTCACCCAGTGTAGGTATTAGTACGTCGCCGGTGAGTTGGATGCAGCATGAGCCGTCTTTCAGTGACATAAAATACTATTCCCCTTCTGAGTCATAGCAACTCGAAGGGTGAAGTAATTTGGGGTTCAGTGATTGCCGGAACCCCAAATTACCCATGCATGGGTGCCCACTATAGCAGTAGTGCTATAGCGGCGCCCAGCTCTCTGCCTCGCCTCGACCCCGGAAACCACCTGCTTTGCTTACCCAGGGTGGGGCATCTTCCTAGTATCTAAGTCTACACTGCCCCTCCTCCTCAGCGCTGCTTATATAACAATCCCATGACACGGCATACTAAAGCCTGTTTCCAGGTGAAAGAGGTGTAAGAGAAACAGTTTGTTGACGATTCCACTGACGATTCCAAAACATATGTAAAAGTGTCCATTACAACCACAGCTTCACTGAAGAACTAATGCGCCAGTTGAGAATTAAAGTGTTCCTACTTGGTGAAATAAAGGAATTTGGCAAGGAGAAGACCTCAAATAAATGACCTGCATACACTCTGTCAAGAAATATACATATTATAGCATGGTAGCAAGTGGATGGTGAATGTCCCAGTCAGTCAGAAGGCCAGAATCCCTGTGCACTTTGTGATCTCAAGGTAAGTGCATATAATGCTTTGTGGAAAATATGACTGTATGGTTTATAAAACTTGAGAAATGAACAGTGGAGACCAAGGTCCTTTCTATTTTGGTTCCCATAGCAAGATTTCTTCCTCCTCCCCAATATATAAGGCAATATTCCTTTCTTCTCCCCAATGTACAGGGCAAGATTCCTTCCTTCTCCCCTATATATATATAAGGCTATAAGGCAGGATTCCCTTCTTCTCCCCAATGTACAGGGCAAGATTCCTTCCTTCTTCCCAATATATAGGGCATAGAATTATCTATTATAGCTGTGCATTTTTGTCCTCTGTTTGCTGAATACTATAATGGATGATCTTGCTGACCAAAAAGTGGCTAGGATGGCTACTGTGGGTGGAGCCATACTTGACTTTAGCAGAAAGTCAACATCTGCATAATGGAAGAAAAACATACAGTTACTTCCCCATGCATGTCTAATCTGCAGGTTACTGTGAACGAAATGAAAAATGTATACAATGTAAACTGGTTTTGCAAACAAAACACACGGTTTTAATCTAATAAACACAGCAAAACAAAAAAAAAACAAAAATTAAGAACAAGAAAACAGCATGTGATATAAAATGTGATTTTTAGTTTTTAAACTTACCAACAAAATACAAGAATTTCCATCGTACAAATGCCATGATGAATATACCAGCAGTGAAAGATAGGATGCCAATTATAATGAGAGTTACATCTTTAAGACACCTGGAAAATATGAAAACTCCCAAGAAGCTAGTGATGTAGATCATAAAGCCAGCTGCAGTGGCATAGCCAATGAACTGAGGGCTGAAGCTTAGAGGTTCTTTAAGTAAAAACAAAGAAAGTATGTCCGTTGCTCCATCCACAGAGATACTGTATAATGTCCCACAGACAAACAGAAGTCCAATAAAAAGCTTGTATGAAGTCTCCATGGCGAGTCCTGATGATGGTATAGCATCGTTTTCACCCAGTAGTTTAGTGCGCTCAGTTGGTTCAGGGGAGGACAAACTACTTCTCCTGACAGCTTCTCCATTCACTGTGCCTTCTGAGATATCACGCTGTGCGGTTGCAGTATAAGGCACTTTTAAAACAAAAGTACTATATAACAGGCATATGAAATAAAATGAAACACTGCATATAACTAAGATTGCGCCTGGATTATGTGTGAATGTTACAGAAACAAAGATGTGCCCAGAAGCCACACTGCCGACAAAACCAGCCAATCCATATACTAATTCAATGATGATGAGCTTGATAGACCGTCTTTTTTCAGTGGAGTCCAAGGCTGCCCAGGCCATCACCCCAGACCAGTAGGTTGTGAACCAACCTGTTAAACCACTCAAGGCAGCAGAGCCAAACATGATTTGTATGGGGCAGTCCAAAAATATGACAAGCAATAAAAAACACCTGGATAGAAAGTATCCAAGCAAAGGAACACATATTAGAACCTTTAGTTTTTGCCTGCCTCCTCTCTTCACCATCTTCACCAAGAAATACCCTGATAAGAAAGGTGTCAGTCCCATAATGAGGTTATAAATGATGTAGAAGTTTGAAATGGCTTTCTGTAATGCATCCGAATGAGAAGTATTTAGCGATGTAACCGTCTGGTTATAGTGATTCCTAACTACAAGCAGCAGAGCAGTGTCATAAAACGAGCTAGCAACCTGCGCTGTAGCCACCACCGGCTCGATCCAGCACCTTACCATATCCATGGCTGAAAGTGAAATCCACCTTAAACAAAGTAAATGATTATTACTTGAAGTGAGATGAAACAGAGGTCAGGAAAAAAGTGAGAATCCAGTCCTGGATCTATTTTCTCTGTTATGAGGAGGAGTACTGACCACAAGCCTTGGCTTCACAGGAATTGGAAAGGAAATCTGCATTTGTAACGTATGTTCAGTAAGATACCTAACTATCCAGCGCAGGAAAGCTGTGACTCTGATGGCATAATATACTTCCTCATATGACACAGCAGTGGCGTGGGAGGGACGGAGCTCTGCATGTGTGAATTCACTTCCAGTTTTGACATATTACAGGAATGTGGTCTGTCTAAGGGACGGAAATTTTACAAAAACAAATACAGCATGTAGATTATGAACTACCTCAGGTTATTCATTGACTGTGACCCAATGTGCTGTTCACCTGATAAGATCTGCTGAGTGATGACAAATTATTCTGCTTCATAACTTCATGCGAATGCAAAGCATCTGATTCTTCAGGTCTGACATGATTTTGTTCTGGGAATATTTCTCAGATCTTGGGAAAAACATTGTGAAATGTTCAGCTTTATTCCGAGTTGTTTTTAGCAAAAGAATTATAGATGACACTTGTCAGATGGACAATAGGGATGATCAATGAGATGCAAATACTTCCTAAATTATGCAAATATTTATGCATATATATTCAGTTTGAAAATGGATCAATTAATTTAAACCCACAGTATTAGGCCCGGTTCACACTTGCAATTAGTGGCAAACGGATCCATGAAAACGGATGTGCTTACTGGTCGATCAGATCTGTTTTCACTCCGTTCAGCTGCTTCCGTTCCATTTCCCCATATCTCCCCAAGACCCCCTGCACCAAAGTGGATTTTGCTGGCTAGGATGGTCCATTTTCACTAGTGTAAAGAAACATTCCGTTTTCTCATTGCCCCCAATGTAGTGTTTCAGCTTCAGCTTTCGATTCCGTTCCACTGGGCTCAGCGGTGCGGAAAAATTGCTGCAGAAACAAATTTGCTGTCGATTCAGCGGATTGTGCAGAACAAATCTGTTCTAACAGACCAATGTGAATGGATCCATAGGTTTTTTTCCGCCAGTGTGAACTAGGCCTTACTCATGCTACACAGCCCACACTTGCCAGTAGGACTGAAGCTTCAACATAAGGGTGACTTTCCACTACAGACCAATTCAACTTTTTCCACACAAATGCACACACAAAAAAAACACATTACAACTGACAGCCCATTTAAAAGTCAGTGGGTTGTTTCCATCTAAATTAGTGTTTTCTTGTTTAACCACTTTGGGACTGTGTTACTGAAAATCTACATCCTGCTTGTGGACATTTGTTTCTGAAATGACAGATTTGTGTAGCAACAGAAGTGCGGTCCCTATGGCGGGGGCATAGGAGCGTTCAACCACTGCTATGAAAATCTACTTTATGTTAAAAACTAGTGACCACAAACACAAAATAGATTTCCAATAGTGCGGACTCAAAGTACATAAAAAAAAAACTAACAGCAGGTTGCTTCTTTTCAGGCATTTATGCATTGATGAATGTAGCATGGGTAGAACTCGAGTATTATTTAGCATACATTATGGACCATTCTCAATACATGACAGGTGAGTAATGGTATACAATATCACACCTCACATACAAAAAACTTGTCTTTTCTCATTTTATCTAGAGTTCCTCTTCAACGTGTGCTTCCAGAAAGAATAAAGTTAATCCTTAAATTTTACATGAGCTGTTTCAGGCTATTCTGGCCTTCACTGGTGCACAGTATGGACAGGATATGACTCTGTACCGGGCTTGTGAGAATGATGTCACCTTGACCAGGTACAATATCAAGGACCACATCCGCAAATATTTTTTCCTTCTTAAATCTGATGGAACGCACAAGCCCTTTACCGCATGAGCAAAAAGCAATACACATAATGTTTTACTTCAGGACAGTGGAGAAAATACATAAAAGTTCCCTTTTTGCCCTTAATGAACCCCTGTAAGGAATAAAACTTCCCCGGGGGCACTTACCTCAGGGTGGCTACCCCCTCCCGAGGTACGTACCCCTTAGGGGCACTTTTTTATATTATAGGTTTAGTTTAAAAGCCAGAATGGCTGGTGTGTAACACAGCTGTTAATGAACCACTGATGAGTCAATATTGACAAAACACATCAGACGAAGCTTACATACACATATGGTTGGTGGCTACAGAACTGGCTACAGAAGAATTTCAGGAGACTGTCAAGACAAAATCTCTCTTTTGCTTCTACCTATGTGGTGCTGCCTCTAAATAGGGGACAATGTATGAGCCATCCTGCACTCTTTGCAAAGAGCAACACTGGACCCCAAACATATTATATTTGCCAACTGGTGAGGGACAAGGGTAGAAACATCTTGGACCCTTTACATAGAGCGGTACAGGTAAGGATTCGCCACCGTACAAGGGACAACATGTGGCTTATGCTGAACTCTTTGTTTAGTGCAATGTTAGCACGGCTTTGTGAATCAAGCCCTAAGTGTCTAAGTGTTTAGCACGAGTGTGCTAAACAGTTAGCACGTGAAGTGCCGTTCGCGGACTTTTGCGCACGCAAAGTCCTGCGATTCGCGCGATCGCAGACTTTGCTGCAAATTGCGTGCGCAAAAGTCCACGATCGCGCGAATCGCGGCACTTTGCGCGCGCAAAAGTCAGCGAATGGCACTTCACGTGCTAACTGTTTAGCTCACTCGTGCTAAACACTTAGCACGGCTTTGTGAATCAAGCCCTTAGACTCAGAGCCGCCTACAGGGCAGAGTACTACCAGAAGTCCTATGTGGGGCCCGAACCGTGACTGGGGCCAGGCCCCCTCCCTGCTAAGTAACATACATTTAACTGTTTCCAGACTCCAGCAAAAGCTACAAAGTTAAAGTGGCCCTGAACTCAGTCCTCTCTGCTCTAAAGGATACAGAACAGCATAATAACCTTGAAATAAAAAACATTCATTTGTTACAGCCGATACAAATCCTAAAATAAATCTGCACTGTTTCTACTTCCCGATTCATGGAAGCAGACTTAGGAAAACTGTATACTCACCTTCGGTAGTTTTCCTTTCCTGGTGATTGTCCATGTCAGTATACTATGGGCAAAGCCCCGCCTCCTTTGCCCTGTCAGGACCTCCCAAATTAATAAAAGGCACCCAGAGCCCCATACTGACATTCCCGTAACTAGGACGAGCCGACAGCATGGGGTGGGGCCGTATACTGACATGGACAATCACCAGGAAAGGAAAACTACCGAAGGTGAGTATACAGTTTTCCTAATTCCCTGGTGCTTGCCATGTCAGTATACTATGGGCAATAACTAGCCAGACAAAAGGGGTTTGGGAATGCTGAACAAAATGTAATTCACACTTCAAGAAAACACAACAACATGTTAAACCACCGTGCTTACAGTAGAGGAAATAACTTTTTTCCCGAATTCTACAGAAGATAAAGCACTGAAATCTACACAATAATGTTTCAAAAACGTATGAGCTGAGGCCCAATTGGCCGCTTTACATACAGTTGCCAAAGATACTTTGCTCATCACTGCCCAAGAGGAAGATACACTTCTTGTCGAATGGGCATTAACCACTTCAGGACCACAGTCTTTCTACCCCTTAAGGACCAGGCACTTTTTTTCCATTCAGACCACTGCAGCTTTCACGGTTTATTGCTCGGTCATACAACCTACCACCTAAATGAATTTTACCTCCTTTTCTTGTCACTAATAAAGCTTTCTTTTGATGCTATTTGATTGCTCCTGCGATTTTTACTTTTTATTATATTCATCAAAAAAGACATGAATTTTGGCAAAAAAATGATTTTTTTAACTTTCTGTGCTGACATTTTTCAAATAAAGTAAAATTTCTGTATACATGCAGCGCGAAAAATGTGGACAAACATGTTTTTGATAAAAAAAAATCCATTCAGTGTATATTTATTGGTTTGGGTAAAAGTTATAGCGTTTACAAACTATGGTGCCAAAAGTGAATTTTCCCATTTTCAAGCATCTCTGACTTTTCTGCGCACCTGTCAGGTTTCATGAGGGGCTAAAATTCCAGGATAGTACAAATACCCCCCAAATGACCCCATTTTGGAAAGAAGACATCCCAAAGTATTCAGTGAGAGGCATGGTGAGTTCATAGAAGATTTTATTTTTTGTCACAAGTTAGCGGAAAATGACACTTTCTGACAAAAAAAAGAAAAAAAAAAAGTTTCCATTTCTTCTAACTTGCAACAAAAAAAAATGAAATCTGCCACGGACTCACTATGCTCCTCTCTGAATACCTTGAAGTGTCTACTTTCCAAAATGGGGTCATTTGTGGGGTGTGTTCACTGTCCTGGCATTTTGGGGGGTGCCTAATTGTAAGCACCCCTGTAAAGCCTAAAGATGCTCATTGGACTTTTGGCCCCTTAGCGCAGTTAGGCTGCAAAAAAGTGCCACACATGTGGTATTGCCGTACTCAGGAGAAGTAGTATAATGTGTTTTGGGGTGTATTTTTATATACCCATGCTGGGTGGGAGAAATATCTCCATAAATGACAATTGTTTGATTTTTTTTTACACACAATTGTCCTTTTACAGAGAGATTTCTCCCACCCAGCATGGGTATGTGTAAAAATACACCCCAAAACACAATATACTACTTCTTCTGAGTACGGCGATACCACATGTGTGACACTTTTTTGCAACCTAGGTGCGCTAAGGGGCCTAACGTCCTATTTACAGGTCATTTTGAGGCCTTTGGATTCTAGACTACTGCTCACGGTTTAGGGCCCCTTAAATGCCAGGGCAGTATAGGAACCCCACAAGTGACCCCATTTTAGAAAGAAGACACCCCAAGGTATTCTGTTAGGAGTATGGTGAGTTCATAGAAGATTTTTTTTTTGTCACAAGTTAGCGGAAAATGACACTTTGTGAAAAAAAAAACAATACATATCAATTTCCGCTAACTTGTGACAAAAAATAAAATCTTCTATGAACTCATCATACACCTAACAGAATACCTTGGGGTGTCTTCTTTCTAAAATGGGGTCACTTGTGGGGTTCCTATACTGCCCTGGCATTTTACGGGCCCAAAACTGTGAGTAGTCTGGAAACCAAATTTCTCAAAATGACTGATCAGGGGTATAAGCATCTGCAAATTTTGATGACAGGTGGTCTATGAGGGGGCAAATTTTGTGGAACCGGTCATAAGCAGGGTGGCCTCTTAGATGACAGGATGTTTTGGGCCTGATCTGATGGATAGGAGTGCTAGGGGGTGACAGGAGGTGATTGATGGGTGTCTCAGGGGGCGGTTAGAGGGGAAAATAGATGCAATCAATGCACTGGGGAGGTGATCGGAAGGGGGTCTGAGGGGGACCTGAGGGTTTGGCCGAGTGATCAGGAGCCCACACGGGGCAAATTAGGGCCTGATCTGATGGGTAGGTGTGCTAGGGGGTGACAGGAGGTGATTGATGGGTGTCTCAAGGTGTGATTAGAGGGGGGAAATAGATGCAAGCAATGCACTAGCGAGGTGATCAGGGCTGGGGTCTGAGGACGTTCTGAGGTGTGGGCGGGTGATTGGGTGCCCGCAAGGGGCAGATTAGGGTCTAATCTGATGGGTAACCGTGACAGGTGGTGATAGGGGGTGATTGATGGGTAATTAGTGGGTGTTTAGAGGAGAGAAGAGATGTAAACACTGCACTTGGGAGGTGATCTGATGTCGGATCTGCGGGCGATCTATTGGTGTGGGTGGGTGATCAGATTGCCCGCAAGGGGCAGGTTAGGGGCTGATTGATGGGTGGCAGTGACAGGGGGTGATTGATGGGTGGCAGTGACAGGGGGTGATTGATAGGTGATTGACAGGTGATCAGTGGGTTATTACAGGGAATAACAGATGTAAATATTGCACTGGCGAATTGATAAAGGGGGGTCTGAGGGCAATCTGAGCGTGTGGGCGGGTGATTGGGTGCCCGCAAGGGGTAGATTAGGGTCTAATCTGATGGGTAACAGTGACAGGTGGTGATAGGGGGTGATTGATAGGTGATTGATGGGTAATTAGTGGGTGTTTAGAGGAGAGAATAGATGTAAACAATGGATTTGGGAGGTGATCTGATGTCGGATCTGCGGGCGATCTATTGGTGTGGGTGGGTGATCAGATTGCCCGCAAGGGGCAGGTTAGGGGCTGATTGATGGGTGGCAGTGACAGGGGGTGATTGATGGGTGGCAGTGACAGGGGGTGATTGATAGGTGATTGACAGGTGATCAGTGGGTTATTACAGGGAATAACAGATGTAAATATTGCACTGGCGAATTGATAAAGGGGGGTCTGAGGGCAATCTGAGCGTGTGGGCGGGTGATTGGGTGCCCGCAAGGGGTAGATTAGGGTCTAATCTGATGGGTAACAGTGACAGGTGGTGATAGGGGGTGATTGATAGGTGATTGATGGGTAAATAGTGGGTGTTTAGAGGAGAGAATAGATGTAAACAATGGATTTGGGAGGTGATCTGATGTCGGATCTGCGGGCGATCTATTGGTGTGGGTGGGTGATCAGATTGCCCGCAAGGGGCAGGTTAGGGGCTGATTGATGGGTAGCAGAGACAGGGGGTGATTGACTGGTGATTGACGGGTGATTGACAGGTGATTGACAGGTGATCAGGGGGGATAGATGCATACAGTACACGGGGGGAGGGGTCTGGGGGGGGGGTCTGGGGAGAATCTGAGGGGTGGGGGGGTGATCAGGAGGGGGCAGTGGGCAGGGGGGGGGATAAAAAAAAAATAGCGTTGACAGATAGTGACAGGGAGTGATTGATGGGTGATTAGGGGGGTGACTGGGTGCAAACAGTGGTCTGGGGGGTGGGCAGGGGGGGGTCTGAGGGGTGCTGTGGGTGATCAGGGGGCAGGGGGAGGGAAATCAGTGTGCTTGGGTGCAGACTAGGGTGGCTGCAGCCTGCCCTGGTGGTCCCTCGGACACTGGGACCACCAGGGCAGGAGGCAGCCAGTATAATAGGCTTTGTATACATTACAAAGCCTATTATACAATGTAAGTGCGGCGATCCGGGTGCTAGTAACCCGCCGGCGCTTCCGAACGGCCGGCGGGTTACTACGAGCGGTGGGCGGAGCCAGTCCCCGGCGGCTGATCGCGTCACGAATGACGCGATCGCCGCATAACCACTCCCGCAGCCGCCCCCGCCGATGGGCGTATTGCGGTCGTTTGGGCCCGGACTTTGCCGCCGCCCATCGGCTGGGGGCGGTCCTTAAGTGGTTAATGTCCTGCGGAGGCTTTATTCCCTTTGAAATATAAGCCTTCTGAATCAGCTTAACCAACCAATTGGCCAAAGTTCTAGTTGATGCTGCTTTCCCTTTCCTGTACCCAGATGGTATAACGAACAGGTGATCCGTGTCTCTAATATCTTTAGTTGCTTCCCTGATATGACTATTGTAAACATGCCCACAAATACATGCCAAGCCAGCCGCACCAAAACTATAAAAGTTCCACTAGGTAAACTACAACTCTTACAAATAAAGAGTAAATCTATACTCCAGAAAAAACTGCTCAGCTTGCAAAAGAGAAAAAATAACCAAGGGTCCTACCTGACCGTCTGCAGAATATCAGGCTCCGTCCCAGCTGTCCACTGCTGCCAAGCGTCCACCACGCTGCTGTCGGACGCCATACTGTCCTCCTCCTGCGCCCTAAATAGAACGCTGGACGACAAGGAGGAAGTTCCGCCCAGCCCACAACCAAGATGGCCGCCGGACTACTTCCGCCCACACCACGGAGGAGAGGAGAAGCTCCACAGCGCCCCTGTGAGCTAAAACACATTAAAAAAAACTATACTAAAAGCTAAAAGCTGCTGGGGAGGAATATCCGCAATACTGTTTAAGTATTTATGCGGAGCGCAGGAAATTTAAAGGTATCTGCCCCTGGGAATACCAGAGGGTGCTCCAGACCTTGTAGGAGCATTTAGCTGCCAAAGGACCTGGACCTCAGCAGGAGAGCCAACCTGCTGGCAGCCGCACGCGGAGGTAAGGACAAATGGGAATCCTGCTGGAGGCGAGGACTTCAAAAGGAATGTCAGTATGGGGCTCTTGGTGCCTTTTATCAATTTGGGAGGTTCTGACAGGGCAAAGGAGGCGGGGCTTTGCCCATAGTATACTGACATGGCAAGCACCAGGGAAATATTGTTTACAGCTTGTGCTTTCAAATGGGCTTATCTGCCATAAGCAGTCATGTGACACAGGGGAGGATCAAATTACAATTTGAGATTAGACACAAATGAGGGAGAATTAGGCAGCCTAAACTGTCTGAATATATACATGGTGCATTTCTCTATGTTTTTCTTCCGTCCTCTGAAAGAGTTGGGTCCACTTTAAAGGGAACCTGAACTGAGTAAAATTATTTAAAATAAACACATGATGTAGCTGCAAATGAATATTACATACTTACCTCGCCATCAGTTCCTCTCAGAAGCTCACCAGTTTCTTCTGACAATAACCCCTTCCAGTTCTGACAAGATTTTGTCAGAACTGAAATATACCAGTTGCTGTCAGTTATACATCAGCTGCTGTCAGTTACAACTGAACATGCAAGGTAATGTCCATTTTTCCCTATGGCTTGGGTGGGCGATATTACAGTTTAACAATATGCTGACCAGGAAGCTGTTATGGGGTAATGGCCATTTTCAGAATGGAGGACGGAGCATTCCATTGATCACTGTGGACAAAAAGGACACAGGAGAGGAGAAAGAGATTGATGAGTAGACTACACAGGAGGTAAGTATCACGCATTTATGTTTATTTTGACTTTTAATTTTTAGTTCAAGTTCTCTTTAAGGAATTCAACACTGAAGCCCACAAATGGTGTGCATTTTTTTCACAAAGCTTTGGCTCTCTTATCAGCTCATTAATTCACTGGCTATCCAGACCAGGACATACAGTACCATGTTTAGCATAGACAGGGTCGGACTGGGACATTAAGGGCCCACCAGGAAAGTTTTGGCCTCTACCCCCCATCCCCTCTCCCACTCCCATCCCTTCTCCCCCCCCACCCCCATTTTGGGCTCACATACACATGTACTCTAGAAATTTTGCATGATTATGGTAGGGAATAGATTGTGAGCACTTCTGAGGACAGTCCCCAACATGGAGATGTCCACATGCGCCACAGCAAAAATAGATGGGTGTCACCATGCACTGGAACATGGGCATGGTCATGATGGGTCATGGGCAGACTTAAAAAAAAACACACAAAATAAGTAGCGGTGTTATTCACAGAGATTAGGTCCGACCAGATACATTTTAGATAAAATAATCAAGTAGTTATATGCCTATGATTGCTAATAAATGCAATCATATTGGCAGCAGATTTCCCAACAGAATGCAATCAGATTGGCAGCATATTTATTCACAAAATGCAATCAGATTGGCAGCATATTTCCGACAAAATGCAATCAGGTTGGCAGCAGATTTCCCCACAAAATGCAATCAGATTGGCAGCAGATTTCAACACAAAATGTTATCAGATTGGCAGCAGATTTCCCCACAAAATGCAATCAGATTGGCAGCAGATTTCCCCACAAAATGCAATCAGATTGGCAGCAGATTTCCCCACAAAATTCAATCAGATTGGCAGCAGAGTTCCCCACAAAATGCTATCAGATTGGCAGCAGATTTCCCCACAAAATGCAGTCAGATTGGCAGCAGATTTCCCCACAAAATGCAATCAGATTGGCAGCAGATTCCCCCACAAAATGCAGTCAGATTGGCAGCAGATTTCCCCACAAAATGTTATCAGATTGGCAGCAGATTTCCCCACAAAATGCAGTCAGAATGGCAGCAGATTTCTGCACAAAATGCAATCAAATTGGCAGCCAGGTCTATAGGTGTCCCCAGTTTAGATAGCCACAGGTCTGTAGGTGTCTCCAGTATAGCTAGCCCCAGGTCTATAGGTGTCCCCAGTTTAGCTAGCCCCAGGTCTATAGGTGTCCCCAGTATAGATAGCCCCAGGTCTATAGGTGTCCCCAGTATAGATAGCCCCAGGTCTATTGGTGTCCCCAGTATAGATAGCCCTAGGTCTATAAGTGTCCCCAGTATAGATAGCCCCAGGTCTATAAATGTCCTCAGTTTAGGCAGCCCTAGGTCTATTGGTGTCCCCAGTTTGGGTAGGCAGGTCCCCAGTCAGTGGGTGCCCCCAGTCTAGAAGGGGGGGCAGTGGGCACAGAGCGGCAGGGAGGGGGGAAGCCTCCCCCCTCACCTAGGGCCTCCCCTTCTGCGCTCCCCCCTCCAAAATTGCAGCCAGCAGCGGCAGCGAGCGGGAATCACTTACCGAGAATCAGAGAGCTCTGCATGCTGCTGCTGGTCGGGTCTCCTGCACTGCACTGTCCAATCATGCTCTCACAGGAAGTACTGTGAGAGCGTGATTGGACAGTGTCAGGGCAGAAGACCAGACCAGCGGCATGAGGAGCTATCAATCTCTCTCAGTAAGCTGTTCCCGCTGCTGCCGCTGGCTGGCTGCAATTCTGGAGGGGGGAGCGCGGAAGGGGGGCCCTAGGTGAGGGGGGGAGGCTTCCCCGCCACTCTGTGCCTACTTTCCCCCTTCCTGCGCTGTGCCCCCTCCTTTTCAGCACTGGGGCCCCCAGGAGGCAGGGCTTCCCGAGGGTAAAATCGGTACTTCGACGGCTCAGTCCGAGCCTGAGCATAGATAAACAGAAGCAGATTCACTTCCTGCAGCTGGGTGTTTTGAGTTGGTTATAAGTAGGGATGCTCGTCGGATTCCGTGGAATGGAGATTTCCGCGATTCCGGTTGGAAATTGGCAGCGCTAATCGGAAATAGCAGAATTTCTATGCGCAATTCCGTTGGAATTTAAAAATGCGTGTAAAAGCTGCATTAGCCAATCAGAAGGATCGGAAGGGGATAAACCCATCACAGAAGCTTAAAACATGATTTCTGCATTAAAAACGGGATTTCTGCACCAATTAGAGTCTTAACAAAAACCAACCTATCCTACATTAGCAACCAGCTCCTAGCTACCTATCATCAGCTATCTTTCCCATTTTGTATATAAGAGAGGTGTGACAGTCACAAAGCTTGTGGGTTTCAGTCTGGTGTTGGAGAGAGGAGAGACAGACCCATATTAGTTGTTTCAACATAAAACAATAGTCTTTTTAAAGTGAGCTATTATTATTGTGAGCTATTATTAGTAGTAGCTAGCTAGGTGTATTTGTGAGAGAGTGACAGTAGATTGTTAGTTTGAGTGATAGATTGTAGTGTAGTGTACTAGTAGTTGCTGTATGGAGAGGGTTAGACAGAGCCATCCAGGCCGCAGGATTAGTGTTTGGCAGAGTGAGAGAGGTGATGGATTAGTTGAGTGTAGTGCAAGTTTTTTTTTCTATGTTAATTTTTTTTGTTTTTTGTTTTCTTTATCTTGTTTTTGATTTATTTCCTTTATTTCACCCCCTTATTTTCTTATCTGTTTTTTATTTCAAGTCTTTTGGCCCCAAAAGAATGGAGCGAGAGCAGCAGCAATTTCCTGCCACTCCTAAAAGAAAATGGAGTGGTGGTGGTGTTGGTGGATCACGTCAAGTACGTGATCAGGTTGAGGGTGGCAGCAGCAGGAAGCGTTTTGCCTTGATCAGAGATGTCTTCCCTGTGTTTGCACGCAGGAAATTTTTCACAGAGCAGGCGAACAGATTAGTTGATTCTTTTGATCAGGAACCCTCTACCCAGTGTGAGGAACTTGAAGCTAGTGGCAGCAGCACCAGTAATAGCCAGGTTCCTCATGACTAGAACCCGACCGCATCTGCTTCTCTTGACGAGGTTGCTTCCTCCCAGTACGCTCCTCCAGAATTAAAGCACACCTATGTTAATGAGAGAGATGTGCAGAAGGATTGGGACAAGGCATTGGAGGAGACCATGGGACCAAGGTCCAAAAAGTGGTGGGTTCTGTGGTGACAGAAATGGCCCCTGTGTTTTCTTCATCCAGTAATCCATCACAACTGGGAGCTTGTGTCACCACCAATCTACATCACCACCAGTCAACTACAGAGGTGTTTCGTGGCCAGGTGGAGGGTCCAAAAGAGTCACTTATAGGTTCCAGTGCTTTGGTTGAACTGGATGAAGTTTTGGATGATGAGGTGGCTGATCCACCGTGGTTGCCATCTGGTGGGTTAGGCACTAGCAGGCGTGAGCAGCATGGAGAAACAGAGCAGATGGTTGGCCAGCAGCCTGCAAGTGCTTTCCCGTCTGTCAGTACCCACCAGTCCAATGCTGAGCATCGACGTGCTAGAACAGGTCGCACCACTGCTCCACGTGCACGCACGTCCCCTGCATGGTATTATTTTACTGTTCTGGAAGAGGATGAATCCAGGGCAGTCTGTTCTGTGTGCCGTAAATCCGTGAGCAGAGGCAAATCGGGCAGCGGGTTCGGCATTCAGGGCTGATAAGCCATCTGAGCAACCACCACAGACGGAAGTTTGAATATGTAAAGAATTACAATAAGATGGGTGGAGGTAAAGCAGCAGCAACAGGCCCCTCCTCTTCTTTTTCTAGTCGTCCTGTCCCTATCCAACCTGCTCAGTCCCATTCTAGTTCAAATCCCTCAGAATGCCAGGCTGGAAGAGGACTCCAGACCTTGGCAAGCACCTCATCATCACCTTTGTAGGTTTCCTCTGAATCACCAGTGTCCCAGCGTCATGCCTCTGTGCCAGAAATGTTGCAGAGGAAGCGGATGCTCCCTGCAAGTGATCCTTTTGTTGTCAAAAATAATGCGCTCCTGGCAAGGCTGTTGGGCCAATAGCTGCTGCCCTACCAGTTTGTGGACTGTGCCCCCTTCCGCAGACTGATGAACAGTGTTGCTCCACAATGGCGGATCCCCAGCCGCCATTATTTTGCCAGGAATGCTATCCCTGCCCTTCCCCAGCACATTGTGGAGTGTGTCGGCCAGTCTATGGATCACACTGTTGGTGGCAAGGTGCACTTCACTATGGATGGCTGGAGCAGCAGGCATGGGCAGGGAAGGTATCTAACTTTTACCGCCCATTGGGTCACCCTCCATGGTGCTGCTGAGGAGGGTGCAAGATCTGGGGCATCTCAGCTGGAGGTGCCGCCACGTGGGTTGAAGGGGAGGCCTGTTCTACTTCCCTCTGCTACCTGTTCTGTCCAAGGCCAGCCCACCGTTGCTGAGCCTCTCTGCAAGTGGTCCCACTCCTAAACTGGTCTGCAGCACCATCGATGCCAAGCAGTGCTGAAACTCGAATCCATGGATGAGAACAGGCAAACCGGATCTGTAATCCTTGCAGCCTTACAGGATCATATTCAGCAGTGGCTTTTCCCCCGCCATTTCGGAAGGTGGCTATACTCACTTACCTTGCTTGGCCCACATCTTCAACCTTGTAGTCCAGAAATTTCTACGAACTTTTGATGGGTTGAAGGACGCTGTGGCCTCAGCACGAAAAGTGTCAGCCCACATCCGTCGCTCCGCAACAGCCACGGCGGCCTTGAAACTGCTGCAGCGCCACCATAGCCTGCCGCAGTACAGGCTTACTTCTGATTGTCCGACGCGGTGGAACTCCACCCCCACATGCTGGAGAGGTTGTGGGAGCAGCTAATGGCGGTCAGGCTATACCTGTCTCAGACATTTTCCTCCAGAACAGGGCCACTGGACTACATTACTAGGGACCAGTGGCAGCTGATTGGACAGGTGTGTAAAGTCTTGGAACCGTTTGAGCAGGCAACAAAATTGGTCAGTGAGGAGCACTGCAGCATATCAGAAGTGCTCCCTATTGTCTTCATGCTGGACAAGGCTCTTGGCAAAGTGCTCGGACAGGGGGAGGAAGCCCTACTGAACAGTGATCAGTCAAGTGGGGGAGTGAGTGAACATGCTCAAGTCCTGGATGAGGAGGCAGAGCTTGTGGAAGCGGAAGAGCCCATTGTCTGGGGGTGGGAAGAAGATTCTGATGTGGAGCTGGAGCACGATGACAGTTCTGAAAGCCAGGAAGAGGTGATTAATGGCAGACATCTCTTCCCTATGGCTACGCATATGCTCCAGTGCCTCCGCAAGCACCCCCGGATTAAAACTTTAAAATCAAGGCTCGACATGTGGGTGGCCACCATCATAGATCCCCGGTGCAAGGGGAAAATGCGGCAGTTCATACCCCCCTCCCAAGCAGACGCCAGGATGAGCCACATCCGGGATGCCTTTTTTTGTTGCGTAGAAGATGCGTTTCCTGAACCTGTATCCCGGGCCCAAGCTACCAAGCCTCATCATACTCAGCAAAGGTCTGGTGGTCCCACTCCCAGCAGCAGCACCAAGAGGCAATCTGTGAACCTGCTGAGTATGTTGAAGGAATTTGATCAGCCAGATACTCCTTGTAGCAGCAGCACCACCAGCGGGCGAAGTAGTCACCGCCAGCGGCTTGCCCATATGGTGAATGATTACTTGGGGTTGGCCAGTGCTCCAGACAATATGGAGAGTAATGATGACCCCATGGAGTATTGGACAAAACAAGTGGATACCTGGTCTATACTCGCTCAGTATGCACTGGAGGATCTTGTATGCCCCGCCGCCAGTGTTCTTTCTGAGCGAGTATTTAGTGCTGCAGGTGGGCTGGTCACCGACCAACGGACCCATCTGTCCACAGACAATGTGGACATACTAACTAGAGTTGAGCCGAAATTTTCGTAATTTCGCATTACTATAATTACGCATGCGAAATTTGCGATTACGATGCGAAATTACGGTAGCGTAATTGCCATTAAAATCGTAATTGAAAATACCGTAAGCGTAATTTTCAACGCGTAATTTCGCGTTTCGTTCATGCCGTAATTTCGCATTAAACGCTACCGTAATTTCGCGTTAAACCGTAACGCTCCGTATAATGTAAAAAAGCCGCCGACTTTAAGGGTTAATAGCAAAGCCCCCTTAAATGCCAAGAGCCTCAAATTTGGAGAATATATTAAGGAGATCAGGAGGAATAAGAGGAAAAAAATTTTTTTTCAAAAAGACCTTATAGTTTTTGAGAAAATCGATGTTAAAGTTTCAAAGTAAAAATGTATACATTTAAAAACCCGCCGACTTTAACGGTTAATAGCAAAGCCTGCTTAAAGTTTAGGAACACCAAATTCCCAGGGTATATTAAGGGGATCAGTGGAAATAAGAGGAAAAAATTTTTTTTCAAAAAGACATTATAGTTTTTGAGAAAATCGATTTTTAAGTTTCAAGGGCAAAAATGTCTTTTAAATGCGGAAAATGTCAGTTTTTTTTGCACAGGTAACAATAGTGTATTATTTTCATAGATTCCCCCAAGTGGGAAGAGTTTTACTTACTTCATTCTGAGTGTGGGAAATATAAAAAAAAACGACGTGGGGTCCCCCCTCCCAGACCACTTTAACCCCTTGTCCCCCATGCAGGCTGGGATAGCCAGAATGCGGAGCACCGGCCGCGTGGGGCTCCGCACCCTGACTATACCAGCCCGCATGGTCCATGGATTGGGGGGTCTCGGAAGGGGAGGGGCAGCCAAGCTTTCCCCTCCCCCTCCGAGCCCTTGTCCAATCCAAGGACAAGGGGCTCTTCTCCACCTCCGATGGGCGGTGGAGGTGGAGGCCGCGATTTCCTGGGGGGGGGTTCATGGTGGAATCTGGGAGTCCCCTTTAAAAAGGGGTCCCCCAGATGCCCACCCCCTCTCCCAGGAGAAATGAGTATAGAGGTACTTGTACCCCTTACCCATTTCCTTTAAGAGTTAAAAGTAAATAAACACACAAACACTTAGAAAAAGTATTTTAATTGAACAAAAAACATAACCACGAAAAAAGTCCTTTAATATTCTTAATTAACCATTAATACTTACCTGTCCCTTTAAATAAATGATCCCTCGAAATAGCCTCGGAAATGTTCTATCAGTTACAATGTAACAAAGTTATTACAATGTAACAACTTTGTTACATTGTAACTACGCCGCACCCGACGTCACTCGCTGCTCAGCCACCGCATACGCGTCTGCGCTGCACAGACCTGACAGAGCTCTGAGCTATATAGCTCAGAGCTCTCTAAGCATCTTTGAATTTGGGCTCCAAGGAGCCCCATTGGTCCTTAGCAGACCAATGGGGTTCCTTCAAATCAGAAGGAACCCCATTATTACAATGTAACAACTTTGTTACATTGTAACTAGGGGAAGGATACAGAAAGCTGTCTCAGAGATTTCAGCTGTCTGTTTCCACAGTTAGGAACAGATTGAGGAAATGGAAGGCCACAGGCTCAGTTCAAGTTAAAGGGAAGGTTCAATCAAAATAAAAAAATGAGTTTCACTTACCTGGGGCTTCTCCCAGCCCCCTGCAGCCATCCTGCACCCTCGCAGTCACTCACTGCTGCTCCAATCCCCCGCTGGCAGCTTGCCGACCTCGGAGGTCGGCGGGATGCATTGCGTACATTTTTACGCATTCCCGCTAGTGCCGGAACATTAACACATACATTTTTACGCATTACTGGTTTAATGCGTAAAAATTTACGCATTGAACTAGTAATGCATAAAAATGTATGTGTTAATGTTCCTGCACTAGCGGGAATGCGTAAAAATGTACGCAATGCATCCCGCCGACCTCCGAGGTCGGCAAGCTGCCAGCGGGGGATTGGAGCAGCAGTGAGTGACTGCGAGGGTGCAGGATGGCTGCAGGGGGCTGGGAGAAGCCCCAGGTAAGTGAAACTCATTTTTTTATTTTGCTTGGACCTTCCCTTTAAGGCTCGAAGTGGCAGACCAAGAAAAATCTTGGATAAACAGAACCGACGAATGGTGAAAACAGTCAGAGTCAACCCACAGACCAGCACCAAAGACCTACAACATCATCTTGCTGCAGATGGAGTCACTGTGCATCGTTCAACCATTCAGCGCACTTTACACAAGAAGAGGCTGTATGCGAGTGATGCAGAGGAAGCCCAAAGCACAAACAGAGCCGCGTGAGGTATGCTAAAGCACATTTGGGCTGTGGACTGATGAGTTATTTGAGCATAAAAAGGACGTTATGCATGGAGGAAAAAGAACACAGCATTCCAAGAAAAGCACCCGCTCCCTACAGTAAAATATGGTGGTGGTTCCATCATACTGTGGGGCTGTGTGGCCAGTGCAGGGACTGGGAATCTTGTAAAAGTTGAGGGACGCATGGATTCCACTCAGTATCAGAAGATTCTGGAGACCAATGCCCAGAAATCAGTGACAAAGCTGAATCTGCGCCGAGGCTGGATCTTTCAACAAGACAACAACCCTAAACACTGCTCAAAATCCACAAAGGCATTCATGAAGAGGAACAAGTACAACATTCTGGAATGGCCATCTCAGTACCCAGACCTGAATATACTTGAAAATCTGTGGTGTGAGTTAGAGAGCTGTTCATGCTTGGAAGCTATCAAACCTGAATGAACTAGAGATGTTTTGTAAAGAGGAATGATCCAAAATACCTTCAACCAGAATCCAGACTCTCATTGGAACCTACTGGAAGCATTTAGAGGCTGTAATTTATGCAAAAGGAGGATCTACTAATATTGATTTCATTTCATTTTTGTGGTGCCCAAATGTATGAACCTGCCTAATTTAGTTTAAACAATTATTGCGCACTTTCTGTAAATCTAATACACTTCATTTCACTTCTCAAATGTCACTGTGTGTGTCTCCTACAATATGATATATTTAACGATTTATACAGGAAAATCACGATGATTAACAAGGTTGCCCAAACTTTCGCACCCCACTGTATATAAACACACATATATACACACACACACACACGCACGCACGCACGCACGCACACACACACACACACACACACCAGAGGCTAAAATGCCAAAATGTGCAATGCTACTATAGTACAGAGGTAGCTGACACTGGCACAGGTCAGGACATTAAAGAACTAGGTAGGTTGCTCTAACTAGCTGAAATGCATGCTAGGGTGTCTACAGTCTGTCAACTGGAAAGTCTCAGCATAGGGTGAATCGTGTGCACTCACTGAAGGGACACATCCTCCCACAGCATGACCAGAACAGGAAGATAGCAGTGCTTCCGGTCTATTCCTACTGCGATGGAAGAAGCTGGCTCTAATTACCTCGGCAACCACATACCATAGCTGTGGAGAAAGAATGCCTGGAATGAGCAGGCACGTTAGATGTCGGGCTGACTGATTCTTGGAGGTTGCTGAGGTCCCCGAGGCTGCCTTTACAGGAACACAACTCCATCCCCATGTTACACTGAGCCTCAAGGCAGGCTCGCTCAGGAGGAGGGAGAGGGCCAGTCAGAATGAGTTCAGCAGCCCGCGTCTGCCAACCACAGTGAGTAGCACGCTGATGCGACACACGCTGACTCTCTGCGGCTGGAGAGCATCTCCTCACCATGGCAACAGAAGCCGCTCAGATTGTTTTTGGAAACGGGAACAGATATCAGCACAGTGGCAGGCAGGTAAAAGAGATACGAGAAGGATTACATGCTGATGGGGCCCCTTAGACCCTGAATGGGGCCCTAATCAGGTGCTTGATGTGCCTGGTTGATAATCCAGCCCTGACAGTTACGGGTTGATTCACTAAGCTACACTGCTCAAGCAGCGCAGCTTAATGTGACAGCGCAAGTAAAAAATTCAAAGTAGGCATGCTACTGCTGTAGCATGCATTACTTACTCGCGCTGCCCCGAAAACTAACTGCTGCTCCAATTGTCCCACCCTGGATCCTGTCAGGTTCAGTGACTTTGTAGGACGAGATCCCTGCTCTTTGATTGGCCCAACAGGCTGCCTGTCACTTGCCAGGCAGCCTATTGGGCCAAAGTGTGGGGATCTCGTCCTACAAAGTGAATCAACCCCTAAGTAAGCTAGCTAATTGTACAAGCTGTTAGTCGGTATTTCTCCTGTCTGGCTCTTGGGGAAATTGCTGAAACCCAAGAGAAGATGAAAACATTTCAGATGCTTCCACTGCCCCGAGGATCAACTGTATAAACATCACTATGGCAATAGGGATGGGAACCCTCTGCTGTGCATGCGCACTGTCCCAGTTTGAAACATATTGTATGGCTCTCACGGAAATACATTTTAAAATACGTGGCGTTTATGGCTCTCTCAGCCAAAAAGGTTCCTGACCCCTCTACTAGAGAATCCAGAATCCTGCTAGCTTGCACCTAATCTGCATTGCTCACTACCTCTACTCTCACCCCCCCCCCCCCCTCCCTTCCCCTCCTTTCTTCTCCCACTCTTCTTTAATAGTTAGGACTCCTGATTTAAAGATGTGTAGCCACAAATTATCCCCATCCCCCATCAATTATGTTCTGTCATAAATGGCGGTGCTATTCATCAAGTATTGCAAAATCTTCAGTATATTTTCCTAACTGCTGATTTTACCGAGCAGTTAGGAAAATGTCAATTAATTCATAAAGGCTGTTAACGCATGGCAAGCAGAAATTACCGACCAGTGAGGTAAATTACCAACTTGTGTGGTAAATACGTCAACACATGTCAGTAAATGTCAATTAATAAAGATTAGTACATGCGGTAAAACCTAGAAACATGTGCGGTGATTACCTCCAGCTCTGATGTGTTGAAAACTGTGTGGTAGCCCATGACTGACAGAAACAGAGAGAGTGATAACCCATGACTGACAGGAGCAGAGAGCCAACAGAAACAGCCTCCATCTCCTGCAAGTCCCTCTGATACGCGTCGATACCTTCTAGGGAGGGTCCAGCTTCTCTACTCCCCCAGGCAGTGGAGGAGAGAGCCGGCACAAGCCTGCAGCCCTTCAGACGTTTAACCCTTTAGGTTCCTATTTGAAGATGCGTAGGAGCAAGTTGGGAAATCACCTAAACATGGCATGTTTAATGTTTCTTGGAGGTTCATGTAAACTGTGGCAATAAAATAAAATGCTAAGAAAGACTAATAGACAGATTCAAAAGGAGCACAGGGAGTATAACAAACATGTACATCTTAACCTCTAGGCGACCGCGTCACGCCGATGAGCGTGAATGCGGCGCCAGCCCCAGGACCGCCTAACGCTGATCAGCGTAAAGTCCTGGGGGCGTGTTTTGCAGATAGATTGCGCGCCCTGCGCATCCCTGCTTGAATGACCAGGGCTGGATTTGTACTCTTTACCGGCCAAGGCCACTGTCACCAGCCACCCCCCTTCAGTATAGGTAGCGAGATGACCCCTTCCCTCCAGTATTAGTAGTCAGATGACCCCTCTCCAGTATAGGTAGCCAGATGACTCCTCCCCCTTCCCTCCAGTATTGGTAGCCAGATGACTCCCTTAATCCCTCCTTTTCCCACCCCTCTTTCAATATAGGTAGCCAACTCACCTTCACACCGCAGCAGCCATCAGTGTCACTTATTTCTCCACTCATCTCCAGTGCAGAAGCTTCCTCTTCCTTTCCGTCTCAAATGCTGCCGAAGTCTATAGTCACTGGCCACAATGCAAACGTGCACAGAGAGCAAGGTGGCTGCTGCACAGACGGCTAGCAGCAGAGTATTGACCTGACCTCCCTGTATTGCAGCATTTGCAAGCTTGCAAATGCTTCACCAGTTTAGCCTGCTGCTTTGGTGCCCTTGCTCCTGTGGTGCCCTAGGCCATGGCCAAGAGGCCTTGGCCTAAATTCGGCCCTGTGAATGACGCTCCGTCATCAGACTCCCAGCGGTGATCGCCGTTAGGAGACTGTTAGATGGTGAAACGCCGTCTATTTACTGTGTACAGTGCTGCGATCTACGGCAGCGCTGTACTGAGGACAGCCATGTCACTCAGCTGTCCCCTGGGGAGGCAAGACAGCAATCCGCTGTCATAGGCTGAAGCCTATGATAGCCAATTGTGCTAATTGGCTGGTGGGGGGGGGGGGGAGGGAGGGAGAGTTAAAAAAAAATAGTAAGATTTATTCAATAAATAAAGGAATAAATATTTAAAAAAAAAAACATGCTTGCAGGGATCATAGCCCACCAACAGAGAGCTCTGTTGGTAGGCAGAAAAGGGAGGGGGTATCACTTGTGTGCTGAGTTGTATGGCCCTGCAGTGAGGCCTTAAAGCTGCAGTGGCCTATTTTGCAAAAAAATGGCCTGGTCTTCAGGGGGGTTTAAACCTGTGGTCCTTAAAAAGAAACTCCGACCAAGAATTGAACTTTATCCTAATCAGTAGCTGATACCCCCTTTTACATGAGAAATCTATTCCTTTTCACAAACAGACCATCAGGGGGCTCTGTATGACTGATATTGTGGTGAAACCCCTCCCACACAAAACTCTGAGGACCGTGGTACTCCTGGCAGTTTCCTGTCTGTGAACCCTGTTGCATTGTGGGAAATAGCTGTTTACCGGGAATCCATATTTTACTTTATTTTGAGTTAATAAGTGAAGTTTGGGTTTTCCAATTTTCCTGTGTCTTATCTTTCTGGGGCAATCCTTCCTGAGGGATTGAGGAGCTATCGTGAGGACAGGTGAGGGGATATCTCTTCCCACGGGATCTGCAGGTGATCAGTTGGTCTCCCAGGGGAGGAACGTTTGATGAATAAGACTTCCATGTTTAAGTTATGGTCCACCAGGTTAAGAAGTTGGCCTAATAATGGTATTTGGTTGTTACCCCAATTGGAGAGTATTAGCTGACGGGCCGCACAAATAATGTGGGTGATTTTTGTTCTATGTGCAGCCGGGAAAGTTTCCACTTTAATTAGCAACAATCCTAATAAAGGGTTTGGGGGAGTGACCTGGGATGTAATAAGAGATATTATTTTGAAGATTTGGGACCAGAATGGTGTGATGCAGGGGCAATCCCATAGTATGTGGACTAAGGAACCTTGTTGATTACATGATCTCCAGCATATGGGAGAGTACTGGGATGAGAATTTGGACAATGTTGTTGGGGTCAGATACCAATTAAACAATATTTTTTTAGCGGTTTCTAGATGTGTGATGCATTTAGAGTTATGTTTAGATCCGATAAGGCTTTCCTAAGACAGTCTTGTGTTATTGGATCCTGTGGGTCTAAGTCCCACCTCTTTAATGGTTGTTGGAGTGGGTTTCCTGTGGAGGATATTAAGAATTTATAGTAAATGGAAATCTGTCCCTTAGGCTTTATGGGCTGGTTGTGTGGAGAGATTAATTCCGATATTTTCTTGGGAAGAGCCTTGAAATTAATTGGGGATGATTTATGCAGGTGTGCTATTTGTAGGTATGTATATACCTCTCTGTCGTCAAGCTTGTATTTCCACTTTTGAAAGGAGAAAGTGCTTAGTGAGGAATGAGAGAGCAGGTCATTAAGTAACAGAATGCCTGCTTTTGTCCATTGTTGTAGATTGATGTGGGGGATTGTGG